>NW_027642644.1:0-73348 GCF_032717465.1 Coenobita brevimanus | reverse complement strand
CCACATATTTGGTCTCCTGTGTTGGATTTCAAAATTTACGACTATCGGGAGGCGTTTTGGGAGGGTAAAATGCTAAATTTGGGGTCCACATTTCAAGGGATATGTACAGAGGGTTAGACTTGATTCTTTAGCCAACCAATGCTATTTCCTCACTCAGACAGACCATCTCCATATTTTAGAGGGAGTATTTGAAAATTATGGAACACCACCTCCTACCCAACCCCGATCATTTTACTAGTAAGCTATTTCCTTCTGTCCTAGCTTTTCCCCTTCCTTCTGACCCCTACACTTGGCCACCAAGTACAGCTCCCTATCTGTTTGTAAAGCTGGGGGCAATAATGGATCAAAAAATGGCTGGGTAGATAAACAGGAAGATTGACAGAAGAATAAACGGACAGCCTGACAGACAGTCTGATAGATACAGAGATAATTATGCTGCAGTGCTCCTCTGTGCAACTGACCTTTGTGTCTGTGACATTTCCTAAACCATCCTGGGATACAAGGCCACTCTATCATCTGGGTAACCACACAACTTTCCTAGGTACTCATTTTACCTTTTGTATTATTCTCTCTCTCTCTCTCTCTCTCTCTCTCTCTCTCTCTCTCTTTGGGGTGTTTATGCTCCTCTCCTGAACAGCTGTCTTCCTGAACTAAATCAAACAGAAAGGTAACGAACTCTCTCCCATCCATGAAACTGAAACCAAACAATATTTCCCCATACATTTCAGCGTGTATGATAGTTCTGAGTATCCAAAATATATGTTTATGCTAAAAAAAAAGTTAAAATATAATATATTTCTTGAAATGTGAGGTGCATAGTTATTTCACAGCTCTGTCTTCTGTTCAGTTGTTAAAATTTAAACAGAAAGTGTTGTATTTCACAGCTCTTTGCCTTACTTCAGAATGCAAAATATAGTGGGAGTGTAAATATTCTTTGTTTACCTCGCTATCACTGTTCAGATTTCACTGCCTGACGTCTGTGTTGGTACCAGGACACTATCAAGCATTGTCTTGCCTTTCATGTATGCATTTCCTGCTTTCAAATCACTATTTTCCACTGCTTCTCATTAATAATCTTTTGTCTTCCTGTCTTCCACATTTGCATTTCCTACTTCAATTCACCATCTTACACTTTGTCATTAACTCATTTTCTCCTTCCTCTTTCTTGCTCCCATCATATGCACTCTTTCAGCCTCTCATAACCTCTCCATACCTAACCTAACTAATTCTGACGCAGCCTAACTGCATCTAACCCTGCCTAATCCTAACTAGTCTCACTTAACCATACCATACCCGACCTAACCCAACCCAGTCAAGCCTAAAATGACCTAATCCAACCAAACCTAACCCAGCCTAACCCAACCAAATAAAACCCAACCCAAAATCTATCAAAACCGACGTATTCTAAAGCAATCTAACCTAATCCGTCTATATCTAGTCGAACTGAAGCCAACCCAACCAAAAATTACCTAATCAGACCAAACCCTGCCCAAAGTGACCTAACCTAACCTTCAATCAGCCATAAATTCGATATGAAAGTTTGCTGCCTGAAAGTCTATGGATGTCACATTCCAAGTTTCGCCTGTTCTGTGTACAAGTATACCTTTGTGTTATGGAGCAGCATGTCATTACTAATGCTAGGTATTAATATCAACCACCCTGGCATAGTAAATGGTTCCTGGACTACAAAAAGACCACTTGGTTTGTCAGTCAGGGTAGAATCACCAGGAGGTAGCACTACACACTCACTCCCTCACCATTCCAGCCCCTGGAATCCTGACTCCACCTCATAAATATCCTCACTTAAATGCTTCATATTCTGGCATTAATATCCTGTATATCTCAGGAGTCAAGATGGAGAGATGGTTATTTTATGCTGTGTTAAGTAGACAAACAGACAGACTGACAAATGAGGAAGTAAAGGAGTATTGTGGTGTTGATGTGGTTGAAAATGTTAAGAGAAATACTCTGAGATGGTTTGGCTATGTGGAAAGGATGGAGAATGAGAGACTGACTACAAGAGTTTGTGAGTGAGGTGGAGGGGATGAGGAGAGGGATGGAGTGGAGAGGATGCAGAATATGAGACTAACTAGAAGAGTGCATGTGAGTGGGGTGGAGGGGGAGACCAAGGATGATATGAAATGGAGAGGATGGACAATGAGAGACTGACTAGAAGAGTGCATGTGGGTGAGATGGGAGGGGAGACCAAGGATGAGATGGAAGGATGGACTGGAGAGGATGGGGAATGAGAGACTGACAGGAAGAGTGCACATGAGTGAGGTGGTGGGGAGGCCAAGGATAAGATGGAGGGATGGGATGGAGAGAGATATGAGAGAGGAAGGGTGTGAGTTGGAGGGAGGGAAGAGGACAGGGTAACATGGAGGCAATTTGTTAGTGGCCACCCCTTACAGGAATAAGGTGCCTTGCAACAGATAGATAGACACAGATAGATAGAAAAATGGATAAAGTTACCAGATAGAGACATACCTGACACAATATATAGCAGACTGAGTGTGGAGATACCAGGCCATTCTCCAAAAGTGTTTATAGGAGCTGCAAGCCAGGACACTGTAAAATAGAAAGACATGATAATATTAATAACAACAATAATAATCATCATCATAATCATAATAATAATAATAATAATAATAATCCATTCATCCATCCATCCATCGTCCAATCCTACGTTGTCCCATGAGGAACGTAGGAGCCCGGGCCTAAGCAAGTTGGTCCTGACAATTAACCCTCCAGAGCCCAGTGTCCCCTGTAGGTTACACAAGTTTGTCTGGATGTGGATTATTAACCTTTATTACTTTGTCCTTAAATTTTGGTTTTCTATGGAGCTCAAGCATGTTTGTTTTCTTTGATATAATCAGTGTGGCCCACTGTTTACATATGAAGCTGCAGCAAGAGGTGAAAGAGGGAGTGTTGAAGTCTTTTCACCAAATTATTGAGTACTCTACTCATTATGGCTACCAGAAAAGTAAAGGGGTAAGTGATGGTAACTCAGTGTCTCTTTTGAACAGCCTAAATAGTTGCTAAATAACAGCAAACCACCTAAATAACCATATGATGACTGACATCAACTCTATATCATCTTTTATAAAGCCTGTCACCTGTAGGGGACACTGAGCACAAGCTAATACTGTGAAACCTGTGCCCAGTAACAACAGATGATTTTATGGTTTTATATGGTTTTATTTCATGGTTTGCAGTTTATATGTCCTTGAATATATTGTAATCTTTGATTATTTATTTGTTGATTATTGATTGAACTGCTATTTAGATTATTCATAGTTTTTTCTTTTATTTTCAGTCTGAGTCTTGAAGAGGCAGTTGAATTACTAGAGAAACTAGACAATGAGAACCAGGGTCCAGATGAAGAAATTAGGGGCAGAGATGTAGAGGAAATCACAATTTTCCCTCCAGTAGATGGGGCTGAAACAGATAATGATTCAGATGATGAAAATTCTGGAAACCTGAATCACCTTACTTCATCTCAGTTAGTGTCAGAATGTGAGATAAAAGTAGCTGTCAGGGAGGCACGAGACAGTACAAATGAGAATAATGAGGATAAATGTAAATCAAGGAACAAGAAAACAAACAGACTCTGGAAAGCTAATGTAGAACTCCCTAAATTATCTGTACCTGAGCAAGATGTGCAAGTGAATGACACTCTGGGAGAGTTTATGACGCCTACTGAATGTTTTGAACTCGGCTTTGACAAGTCATTGGTGAAGCTATTAGTGGATATGTCAAATAGATATGCATCTCAGAAAAACCATGAGCTACAGGTGACTGAAAGTGAGATGAAGGTGTATATAGGAATCCTTTTGTTGACAGGATATCTAACTCCAAAAAACATACGCATGTTTTGGGAGACAAAATCTGACACCCACAATCAACTGGTTTCAAATAGCATGAGAAGGGGGAGATTTTTTGAGATTCACAAATACCTACACACATGTGACAATGAGCAACTCCCTGATAATGACAAATTTGGAAAAGTGAGACATTACTTTGATCATTTGAATGAATGTTTTGTGAAAAATTCAAAGTATGTAATAACTAGTAACATATCTATTGATGAGACAATGGTGCCATATTATGGGCATCATGGCAGTAAACAGCATATACATGCAAAACCAATTAGATTTGGATATAAATTATGGTCAGCTGCAACTCCAGGAGGATATCTGGTATACTTCATACCATACCAGGGATCAAAAACAGCCCCACTGCCAGATCAACTGAGGCTAGGACTTGGTGCTTCTGTTGTTTTGTCTCTCACATCTCACTTACCTAAGACAATCAAGTCATACAGTCTTTATTTTGACAACTTTTTCACTAGTCTGCCACTTCTGGATGAACTAACTGAACTGGGACACAAAGGAACAGGAACAATCCGAGAGAACAGAACTGAGAAGTGTCCTTTGGAAAGTCCACAAGTGATGAAGAAAAAGGCAAGAGGATCAATGACCATGAGAACAACAAAAAATATAAGTGTAGTCAGGTGGAATGATAATAATATTGTGACTTTGGCATCTAACTGTCATGGATGTCGGCCTGTTACAAAAGCAGACAGAATAGCAACTGTGAATAACAAGAGACAGAAAATCAAAGTTGACTGCCCACATGTAGTGACCATGTACAATAAGCATATGGGAGGAGTGGATCGATTTGACCAAAATGTAGACTCACAAAGGGTGGCATTTAGAGGAAAGAAATGATGGTATCCTCTATTTGCATTTGGAATTGATGCAGCTTGTCAGAATGGGTGGCAGATTCATAAAGTGTGTGCTACTAGTAAAATGACATATTGTGACTTTAGGTGATCAGTGGTGCAGGGTTACCTTGGAACTTACTAGTCACCACCCACAAAATCACCATACTGTAGTGGTAGAGGGGAAAAAAAGAGTGCATCAGAAAGTACGCACTGATGATGATATAACTGGTCATGTACAAGACTCCTGCAACCAAGCTCGATGTGCAGAGTGTCACAGGCATACCAGAATCATGTGCAAAAAGTGCAAAGTACCTCTTCACATTCACTGCTTTTATGTTTTCCATTCCAAATAGACTAACCTAGTTTACTGTTGGGTTTTTTATCTCTACATTGATTACTTATATGTGTTTAGTCAAGTTTCATTTGCTTTGATTCAGAACCTACAGTATTTTTTTTTTTATGGACAAATGGCATCACAATTATGATTTTTTTTCCTGTATACATAATAATAATAATAATAATAATAATAAGGCCTTTTGTTTCTCAAAAGCGCCAGTTCTTCCTTTTGGGAATTCACTAGCGCTCGTTATTTTTACAATTACAAGAATTGTGACATTTCTTGTATATAATACAAGCTACATCATATATACATGAAAGTGGCAAAAATTAAACCCTATAATCATCTGTCATAGTACCTCTCTCCAGGTCATAGCATTTTGAAAAAAGAAAGGCTTTCAGCTGTCTCTTAAAGGATTCAACAGTAGAGAGTTGTCTTATGGACAATGGCAATCTGTTATATAATCTAGGGGCTCTATATGCAAAAGAACGATCAGAGAAAGATGACTGGTGAATGGCTCCTGGCTTGTCAAGACGCAAGGAATCATCTTCACTGCGTAACATCACACCCGGGCGTGTCGATGGGAGTTTTAACAATTCGGCAAGATACTTCAGTTCACCAAACTTAAGAACCTTGAATGTAATAAGACACAGTTTAAATTCAATTCTAGCCTTTACTGGTAACCAATGCAACTCAATCAGAAACGGGGTAGTTGAGGTTCTCGGGGGGAGACCAAAGATAAGCCGTGCCGCCCTGTTCAACACAGACTGAACTTTTGTTAGTATATTATTTGGAAGACCAACCCACAGTGAATTACAATAATCAACACGAGACAAGACTACTGCATGGACCAATGTTAAGAGGCACTGTCTATTCAGGAATCTTCTCACAGAGTACAGATTTCTGATATGCAAGTTACACCCTCTTACAACCTGATTAATGTGTTCTTTGTAATTTAACTTAGAATTAAAATAAACACCCAAAACAGAACTGACTGGATGCAGCTGTGACACGCCAATGTTCAAAGCCAGGGCATTGTCAGTGTCATCACCCCTTCTGTTTCCTCTGATGATGATGATCTCAGTTTTACCATCATTCAGCTTAAGTTTCCTCTTAGCCATCCAAATCTTAATATCAGACATTAGAGATTCAAACTTTATCTTAGTATCGTTGATATCTGACATCTTAACATAGAGCTGGGTGTCATCAGCATAAAAATGATAGGACACATCATGAGCATCAAGTAGAGACGATAAACTACTTGTGTAGATAGTAAATAGAATTGGACCCAAAACTGATCCATGAGGGACTCCAAATAGAAGAGGAGCAGAATCAGAGCTAGCGTAATCAACAACCACTCTCTGAGATCTGTCCGACAGATACGACTTAAGGAGCAAAAGGGCACTATCACGAACGCCATAAAAATACAGATCATCCAACAACAGTTTATGATCTACTGTATCAAAAGCTGCAGACAGATCCAAAAGAACTAGGAGAGAGGACATCCCACTACAAGTGTTTGCCACCAAGTCGCTCTGAATCCTTGTTAGTGCAGTTTCAGTCGAATGGTATTTTCTGTATGCTGATTGAACAACAGGAACAACTCTGTTGTGTTCCAGTAGTGGTAAGAGTTGGTCAAGTATGGCCCGCTCAATAATCTTGGATAAAAAAGACAGGTTAGAGACAGGACGATAATTTGTTATGCTCTCGACATCAAGGCCAGGTTTCTTAATTAGGGGCCTAAGCAAAGCACGTTTCTCAGACTGAACAAAATTACTTTCTAAGAAGCATCTATTTATTATGTTGCAGATAAAGTCTGCAGCATGCTCATACACATCAGGCAGTCGCGACATGTTACATGGATCGAGTGAGCAAAATGTTTTATTAAGTTCTCTGATGTAACATTTGACTTTGTTTACATCCAGTGGATGAAATGTTGAAAGCAAATGATCCCCGGTGCACTGTGGCTGGAAGTCAACTGAGTACACTTCACTAGGAGAACTGCTGTCTAAATCACTTCTTATGCGAGATATCTTACTTGTAAAAAATGAAGCAAAATCAGAAGCCAATTGGACATCAGATAAAGAAGTTGGTTTAACAATTACATTCCTCCGACCAACCAAATTGTTCACAACTGCAGACAATTTTTTTTGATCACCACCACATGAATCAACTTTATTTTGATAATACCTAGCCTTTTGGGCTTTTACAGTGTGAACGACTGCTCTTCTCGCAAAAACATAACGCAAACGAGTTACTTCGGTCCGCTGCAAGCGCCACTCACGTTCTGCCCTTCTACGTTGTCTACGCAAAGAATTAATGGATGGACCATACCACGGAGAATTATCACGTACAGTGATTGTTTTTACTACCTCAGGACAATAATGGTCAAAAATTGACCTGAGCTCATTGTTGTAAATATCAACCAATTCACCAGAAGAAAGACTTGAAGAATCGATGGAGTTTAAACATTGATCAATTTCAAAACACATCAACTGGCGGTCAACATTGTTGTAATTTCTGAACCTGATGACCTTCCAATATGAAGGGGATTTCGGGACATCAAAACTAAGAGTGATCAGAGCATGATCAGAGATGAGGGGGTCAAATGAGTCAACCTCCACATCTGATACGCACCTGCAACCAACAGGGGACAAGATCAAGTCAAGGACATGTCCTGAGACATGAGTTGGATTAGTCACATGATTGAAAAAATTGTTCTGGGTGATCAACTCAAGGAATTCTGAAGAAAATGGTTTTGACTCTGGACTGTCAACCCAATAATTGAAATCACCACAAACAAGAAGTCCTCCAGGTTTAAGAGAAAACCCTTCAAGAAACTGCCCAAACTCCTCCATAAAACCTCGATCTCTGCCCAGATGACCTGGTCGATAGACAATTGCAATTCTAATGGTATTCTGATGGAAATTTATTAATACTTCCATAAATTCAAATGAAGATGGGGTCAGGTCTGAGTCAATGAGAGAAACGTTTGCAAGTGCTGCCGAGTAGATGAGAGCTACACCTCCTCCTGGATAGTCAGCAGCAGGCCTGGGAATACTAATAATAGAATGTGTCTTAGGCAAAGCATTACGAATAATATCGATATCAGACTCATACAACCAGGTCTCAGTCGGGCACAAAATGTCAAGCTCGTGCTGATTTAGGGTTTCATTAATATAGTCTATCTTATTATGGATAGAACGAATATTTAAAAGACCCATCCTTAACTGGTTCAAGAGGGACGTAGTCAGATTTTTGAATGGTCAAATTTGTGATTTCAATCAATCTATTCCTATGAGAAATCATGATTGGACAGTCTCTACTTGATGCAAAATGAGCAACCGACTGTAAATTTGAATTAGCATCTTGATGTCTTAAAGAAGACCAGTTGATGCATTTGGGAGAATTTCTGTTACTACAATCCTTAGATTTATGGGTTCCAGCACAAAAGACACATTTAGGTTCATCATTTTTCCTAGAACATCTCTCAAATGCATGACCAAAGCCTTGAAAATGATGACACTATGTAACCCAGAATCTATCGAAAGTGCGGCATCTTGTAAGATCCACATAGATGTAACTGCCCTGTTCTACAATGGAGGATCTCACCTCTGGCGACATCTTCAAGACAGCAGTTTTGGTGTCATTCCTTGTTCTTGTGAAGAAAAAGTTGAGGGTACAACCCCGATCAACGAGCATCTTAATTTTATTGTTTTTTTTCAGAATGTTTGGGATGATGTCAGAGTCACCCAAGGAAGAGGAAAGGCCTGTCACAGTCATTTTAGGCAACATTTTCTTTGGCTCTGATATGCAAAAAGTGCCCTCAGAGCCAAAATGATCACTCAGCACCCCAGTTGCCTCACCTTTGGCCTCAGCTGACAGAAACTTCATGACCAGCCCACCAGCCTTGGTCTTAAGAGAGCTATCAACCGGTACAAACACACAATTATATATCATGGGAAAAGTTAAACTTACATGAATGAAGTGCCTACCACTGTAGCAGTAAAGGTAAAAACACATGTAATATTATTATATTGGTACATCTCAATACAGACCTTCAACATTAATATGCAGACTAGACAATGACACACACAAATATGTCAATAATTACTTTCAAACACTAGCTGAAAGAATTTCTACTACTGTTAAGTCACCATCAATTTAACAATGAAACCACCAAGACATGGAGTACTTGGAGAACACAACACCTAAACCCTTCAATCATCAAACTCTTGCCCTGTGACTGTGACCTTTGACTGATCATTCCAAATACAGTAATGTGCCTTACTTGTAACGATGGCTTTTTGTATCCTGGCTCCCTCTCTGCACCAGCTTCAACTTGTTCTTCAATTTACTCCTCAGACCACCAGCTTCTTTCATCACCTTAGCCACATCTTTCTTCTCTTTGGTCATCTTTTTCTCTTCTGCTTCCTTCATCCTGCAAAATCAATTATCATAATCAGTACAACATTGCCATTTACAGTTGTATTCTTGGTGGATTTGGATATATCTCAGCACCTCTTTCTGAGCCATTCATTGTGCACATTTCATCTCAGTGTGCTTTTGTATATTACTGATGCGAACACTGTCACTGTACAAGCACCATAAATAACAGTGCATAATGCTGAGGTGTAATATACAAAAAGGGTTGTTATGAGAGAGGGTTGTATACAAGAGAGGGGCGTGTGAACTGGGAACACAATAGTGAAATGATGGGGGACAGGGCGACATGGAGGCGATTTGTTTGTGGCAACCCCTTATGGGATTAAGGCGTCTGGCAACAGATAGACAGATGGATAGATAGGTTGTTAAGGAAGGGCTGCTATCAAGCCACCTATGCTCCCTACACCATTTAACCCTTTGACTGGACCTGATGCACACAGTTTTTATTCAAGCTAACACCAAAGTATTTTATAAAACTATGACAGTTACTAGCAGTCACAGGCTCATGAAAACTAACTAGAAATAAACTCTTTCTCTGTAACTGATCCATCTAAAAGTTATATTTAGGCAAACACTACATGATTATACTCAGGTTTAAACTAGTGCACAACAGATGCTGACATACAATATATCAAGTAATACAGCATCAGTACAGGTACTTCAGGTTATTAAAAAAAAAAAAAAAAAAAAGCAGCACACATTCAGGAGTGGTATTTCCCTCCTCAGTTAACTTAAGTGCTATTATAAATGTGACAGTCTGCCTCTCACATCCCTACCCCCGACGTTCACACTTCTCACTTTCCACACCCAACTGTCATCCTCCACCCTCTCCACATGCCCAAACCATCTCAATCTACCCCTCATCACCACAACACCAATACACTCCACTCCCAGCCTGTCTCTCAACTCTTCAATCACGAACCAGCCCCTCAGGCCTCATATTCAAGGACACACTATACATTCTTTTAATCACTGTCATTTCTGTACATATGAGCCTACAGATCTCATCTTCCTTTACTGCCCAGGTCTCATTACCATATAGCATTACACTCCTAATGCATGCTGCATACAAAGGTCCTTTAGCAATGAAAGGAGAACCCTCTCCATGTCAGGAGAGGTAATAGCTCCCTGAACTTCTTCCAACCACTCCTCACTCTGGCCACAGAGCTGTCTCCAGCCCCACCTCCAGCACATAACAGGTGCTCCAAATGACAAAACTCTTCCATATACTCAAGAGACTCACTAGCATGATCAATACTTTCAACCTGACAATCTTAAATGCTCTCCCCAACACACCACACACATGAAATCAACATTACCTTGCAGTCTACCTCTAATACCACTTCATCTCTTATGCACCCACTTATCACAAGCACTGCACAAGATGGAGTTAGAACTGGAGAGGTCATACTGTATATAACATTCAATTACTCCTTCCCTAAATGAGGTCTCCCTGATGCTGCATAAAATCAATTAGATGTAACAAGAATAAATAAAATACTTCACTGGAGGGATAAATTAAAATATGAGGAACATGCTTGTCACTGAATACTCAAATGCAGGTCTAAAGTAGGATAAATCTAACACTAAAATCAGGCAATATATTCTTTTTTTGACTCCAGTTATTTGTAGGTTAAAAAAAAATCAACAGCATTTCCTAGCACCAAATCTGGAATGTTACAGAAAGAAATAATATAAAGGCTAAGCTGTTAAAAGAGTGGCTAATACTGACATGCAACAGAAATGAAGGAGTGATGTGATGTGGATGTGATAATGTTAGGAGATATACACTGAGGTGGTCTGGCCATGTGATGGAGTGAGAGACTAACTAGGAAAGTGTATGTGAGTGAGGTGGAGGGGATGAGAGGGCAGAGGAGACTAAGGATGATGTGTAGGGATAGAGTAGAGAGGCATATGAGAGGTGGGTGTAAGTTGGGAGAAGGGCAACAAAATAGCAGGGGACGGGGCAACTTGCAGGCAATTTGTTTGTGGCCACTACTTACAGGATTAAAGAGTCTGGCTATAGGTAGATAGATATATAGACAGACTGACAGACAGATAGATGGGTAGATAGATAGATGGACAGATAGACAGTGCAGATTGCCTACCTCATCCAACATACTTGACAGAGTGACTTATGTGGTGCCACAGCTCAGACAGGATGCACAACTCGGGGCCTCTGGAGGTCCATGTAGAGGTCAACCTGAGAACAACAAATTAATTATTATTTCTACGCATTTCACTGATATCCCAAACTGATGACCTTATCTAAGTCACAGTTCACTACCAGTCTTTAACCCAACATATACTTGTGTGTACTAGCTGACAACCATAAATATTTCTATCTATATATCTTTCTATCTGTAGCCAGATGCCATAGTCTTGTTAGGGGTGGCCATTTGTCTTTTAGTTGTTTTAATGGGAGGGGCATTAACCCTCCACCAACCCACTTGTTGACAGGTAGGGAAATATATACATACATTCATTAAAACTCTGCACTGTTTCCTCTCAAGGAATCCCCATATTGGTGTTGGCCATGGTACAGCCAATGTTTCCTATGGACTGCAAGCTAAACCAAGTGCCAAAACCAGCTAATTACTTCCCAACAGTTGCTGCAAGCTGATGGGTAAAAAGACATTATAGATGTGTGATTAGCAAACAATATGACTCTCACCTTCAACCTAGATTCTGTGTAAAGACAGTTAGAAAAGAAGATCAGCAAATACTTGTACAGTAACACCTTGATACACGATACCCCTAGATATGATACCCCGGCTTTACGATGGGGGTAGAAATACCACCATACCCCACCTAACGATGGCCAAACCCTGGTTTAACGATGTGTTTTGATTTTTTTTTCAATTCTGATGATATTTTAGACTAAAATTGTGTTTAGGTTGATTTACAAACTCTTTTAGACTTAGATTATTGTGTTTTAGCCACAGGTGGGGTGAACATTGTCATTTTGGGGTACAGTTTACTAAACTTGATTTTTCCGAACTATATTTGACAATTTTCATATTTTATTTGTTGGTTTTAGTGAGTTATTTACAGGTGTTAGCTTAGGTTAGCTTCTTTTACAGTTGTTAGGCCATTTAGATTGGCTTTAAACTTGTTTTTGGGCTCATTTGGGTGGGTTTTGGACTTGGTTTGGGGGGAAACCCAAGGCTGGTAAATGCTCCCCATTACTTTACATGTTAAAAGTACACTGATATAGGGGTTTTACCTAAGCAGTTACTGTATATCATTAAACTGGGGTGAATGTTTGCTGATTAAGAGTGGTGCTTGTGTACGTAATTACCATGTCTGTAGCGACATTTCACTGTCATGGTAGTAGCTGCCAGGGTCAGGGCGTGAAGAAGGGGTTGTTAGTGGTACCAAAACACCAGCCGGGTCCAATGGGGGTCTGCAAAGTAAGGCAGTAGATACTTACTGTGCAATAATACATCTTATTGATGTATTGAGTGAGGTGGAGGGGGGAAGAGGGAGAGGGAGGCTGAAGATGAGATGGAGGAATGGAGTGGAGAGGTATATGAGAGAGGGGTGTGTGAGTTGGGAGCAGGGAAGTGAAATGGCGGGGGACAGGGCGACGTGGAGGTGATTTGTTTGTGGCCACCCCAAACAGGATTGAGGCGTCTGGCAATAGACAGAAAGATAGATAGACAAATATCATGTAAATGTAAACAAACAAAATGTATCAAACAAAATGGCCAGTTAAATGACCCATACATTCATTCACATGTCATTCAAACCTTTGATATCTTGGCTCTACCATACAAAATTATCTGCAGTGCAAGTGCAACAATGCACCAGAACCAGCCAATTACTGTACTGCCAATTACTGCTGCAAACTACATGAGAGGGGACTTACAAGTTCATGGCCTGAGGCAGAAGGAGATGAGCTATACAGTACAGTTTTCACTGAATGTGAGTCCAGTTCATCTTGGTGAATGACTGCACAGATAATTTAAAGTTACTGAGTTATTTTTCTGTTAGAGACTAACCTGCAGATGCTATGAAAATATAAAATATCAGCCATTATGTAGCGATGCACTACCTCACTGTCAAGAGGTATCGTCCCCTAGTGTAGCCACCATGTCCTCAGGAATCTCCTTGGTTGTTAATCCCTTGAGACTTAGGTAGCAGATGACTGTACTGACACTGATCTGTGGACAAATGAAATTATTAATATCAGTTGCTATGCATCCCCACTCACATACACTCTCCTGGCCTCTCCACATGGCCAAACCATTTCAAAGTATTTCTCTTAACACTTTCAGTTGCATACACTCTTCTTGTCAGTCTCTCATTCCCCATCCTCTCCACATGGCCAAACCATTTCAAAGTACTGTACTGTATTTCTCTTAACACTTTCTGTCACACTTTTTTTTTTTTTTTTTTTTTTTTTTAATGCAAGGAAGAAGGAACCAAAGGCCATGAGCCCGCAGTAACAGTTCCCTCCAAGAGAAAAACAAAATACAATATAGAGCCAAATTCAAGATCCGATCATTTTGAGATGCCTGGACACACTGCGTTTGAAAGGCTGGAGATCATAGGCAGCAGGAAATACAGACAGAGGGAGACAGTTCCAGAGCTGACCTGTTGCATAAATGCACACCAACACCACAAAGCTTCTCTACTTCCTTGTATATGCCTCTGCATCACTTTCACATGCTAATTAATTACTATACCTAAACTGTCCTGTAATTTACTCTGCTCGGGGGGGGGATTTCAAAAACTGGTCATTTCAAACAAAAAAACAATAAATCACACAAAAAAGGCAGGAGAAAATTACCTAACAAAGCCACAGCTACCAGTACTTCATGATATAGTTTAGTTGATTGCGAGAGAGAGAGAGAGAGAGAGAGAGAGAGAGAGAGAGAGAGAGAGAGAGGAGGAGGAGGAGGAGGAGGAGGAGGAAAAGGAAATGACGAAAAGGATGAGGTTGAGGAGGAAAAAGATAAAGAGGGGGAAGAGGGCGAAGGAGGAGGAAGTGGAGAATGATAAAGAGAAAGAGGAATGGACAGGAGGACAAGGAAAGGAGAAAGAGACGGAGAAAAAGGAGGAAAAAAGACAGAAGAAGAAGATGAAGAGGAGGAGGAGGAGGAGGAGGAGGAGGAGGAGGAGGAGGTGATGGTGGTGGAGGACAGGAGAGGAAAGAAGAGGAGGAGGAGGAGGAGAAGGAGGAGGAGGAAGGGGAGAGGAAATGAGTGTAATAAGCCCGAGCTACACTGCTTAATACACGATAGGCCTACAGTCTTCCCCATACTTTTCAGCATTATAAAAACAATAAGAACAAGGATGACGAGATTAATACAAAATAAAATGAATAAAGAACAGTTATTAACACTACACCAATATATCTAACTGTTTATAGCATGACGACTCCATCCCGTAAGGAACGGCCACAAACACCGCCTCCTTATCGCCCTCCCCCCCCCATTTCACTCCCCTCTCCTGCAGCTCACAACCCTCTCTCTCTCAGATCTCCATCCCATCTCTCCATCTCATCCTCGGCCTCCCCACCTTCTCCTCCCGCCCTTCCACCTCACTCACATCACCCTGTCCTTCATACACACATACAGTACGTCTCCACCTCATCACTCCAGCTCATCCTTGATCTCCTGCTCTTCCTCCACACTCTCCTAGTCAGTCTCACGTACTCCATCCTCTAAGCATAATCATCTGAGCATAACAGTGAGGATATAAATAAAATATTGCAGTAATGACCTCCTAAAGAACTCAAATACCTTACTTCATTTGCTCCACCACCTGTTACCTGGCCATCAATTAGAAGGCAATTAACCTGACAACACCTGAGTAGTAGTAGTAGTTGTTGTTGTTGTTGTTGTGGTGGTAATAGTAGTAGTAGTAGTAGTAGTAGTAGGAGAGAGAGAGAGAGAGAGAGAGAGAGAGAGAGAGAGAGAGAGAGAGAGAATAAAAGGTACAGTCAACACAAACTAAAAAAAAAAAAGCCACTAGTGTGCCAATAGAGGGCAGGTAAATGGCCAGTGTTGAAGTGACCCGCTGCCCCTGGACCTCTCCTCAGTTATGACGGTACACACACACACACACACACACACACACACACACACACACACACACAGACACAATGTTTGTTTTGTGTTCTACTAGTGCCCAACAAACAACACGTGCACACTCATGAATTCCCGTCACCCTGTACCCCGCCATTTCACTGCCCTGCTTTCAGCTCACCCTCCTCTCATTTGCTCCTCCACTCCATCCCTCCATTTCATCCTTGGCCTCCCCATCCCTCTTCCCCTCTCCACCTCACTCACACTCTCCTTGTTAGTCTCTTGCTCTCCATCCTCTCCACTTTGCCAAACCGCCTCAGTGAATATCTCCATGATGGACCTATTTCCTTTCCAGAGTGAGCATCAGTGGCCGTACCACCAAAAATACTTAGTGCTGATAAGCACACTTAGCAGACGAAATTCTTTTTACGACTTGCAAGTCAGTCAGGACAGAATACTTAAGTGACAGGTACCAAACTACTTTTTGGCCTTAAGTAGGCTACACTTTGTAGATGACAAACTTAAGTTCCCCCAGTGAGGTTACTTACGTGCTTCTCATTTTTGAGGTGGAGGAAAGGAGGGGGAGACCAAGGATGATATGAACTGAAGGAGTGGAGATGATGGAGAATGAGAGACTGACCAGAAGAGTGTGAGAGGTGGAGGGTGAGACCAAAGATGAGATGGAGGAATGGAGTGCATAAAGGTCGAGTCACAATGGGATGAGTGGCATTTACATTTTCCCCTGCACCCTTACCTGCACCTACAGCGAACCAGCTTCTCGTTGGGACAAGCTTCCATCTGGATTGAGGTCCAGAACCTCTCCCTTGACCACGTAAGCCTTTGGAGGAGAGTCTGGTGGCTTCCCTGTGATGGACAGGTCTTCTATTACCTGAAAAATATCATTAAAGTTACCTACATCTTCTTTCACATCATCATCATCCTAAACCAAATCTACTTTTATTTCAAAGTAGTGAGTGGGATGCACAAAATGGAAACTGAGAACAAAACAATATTCCATTACCTTCTGAAGAGGTTGGTAATATCTTGAAAATGCAAGAAATAATAAATGGAAAAATTATAAATACACATCAAAGCATTATAATAAAAGAATACAGAATAATGCATGATAAATATCTATCTATCTATCTATCTATCTAAATATCATTCAAAGAAAACAACACATTATGACACAACAGCTACTGCCACCACAACAGATTAAGCACAGATTAAGTTACTACACAGAGGAGGATGGAAAGAAGGAAACCAGAGAGAAAAAACAAAAGAAGGAAAAAAGAAAAGGGTACGGTATGTATGTTTATCTATGTCCTAGTCTATCCTTTTTTTTTTTTTATGCAAGGAAGAAGGAACCAAAGGCCATGAGCCCGCAGTAACAGTTCCCTCCAAGAGAAAAACAAAATACAATAGAGAGCCAAATTCAAGATCCGATCATTTTGAGATGCCTGGACACACTGCGTTTGAAAGACTGGAGATCATAGGCAGCAGGAAATACAGACAGAGGGAGACAGTTCCAGAGTTGATCTGTTGCATAAATGAAAGACTGGGAGTAACGGTTAACTCTTGCATTAGAGAGTTGGACAGAAAAGGGATGAGAGTTTGCTGCAAGACAGGTGCTACGCACCCGTCGTAGAGGTGGAGGAATGCAAGCAGACAGTTCAGAGGAGCAGTGACCATTAAAGTAAGAATAGAAAAGAGATAAAGATGCAACAGTGCGACGAGAGACATAGGTTGAAGGGAGTCAGTAAGAGGAGGAGAGTTAATGAGACGAAAAGCCTTTGACTCCACCCTATTGAGAAAAGCTGTATGTGGGGAGCCTCCCCACACATGAGAGTTGTACTCCACACAGGGGCGGATAAAACCCCTGTATAGAGTCAACAATTGTGCAGGGGTAAAGAAAGAGCGGAGTCGGCTTAGCACACCCAATCTCTTGGAAGCAGATTTTACAAGAGATGTAATATGATCTTTCCAAGATAAGTCCCGAGTAAATGAAACCCCAAGCATGTTCAAGGATGATGCAGGATTAAGCTGAATATTATTAAACATTAGTGGGTATACCTGTGGAAGATTTTGTCGGGTTGATAGGTGTAAGAACTGAGTCTTAGATGCATTAAAAACAACCATATTATTTTTACCCCAGTCAGAGATACGAGCCAAGTCAGACATTAGGTGTATATACCAAATATAAATGAGAGGAGCATGTAATCACGAACTTACCATATGTGTTGCATTCTGGTCATGCAGAGTTGTAATAATGCCATCATTTTGGTGCACCAGGTCTTTCATCTGACCCTGGTTCTCCTCAGAAAAACCCACCAGCACAATACGCAGGTTTTGAAACGCCTTTAGTTTTTACTTTGCCTGCAAAACAAAGATGGTGGGTTAAATGTCACTTGTGAGGATATTCTGGGTTTTGTTTAACCTCTTTAGTCCCATAACATGTGTGTATATTCATTTATGCTACAAAGCCTCCTATGCCACCTTGAATTCTGACCTACAACTCTCACTTTCATCCCCTCCCATTCCTGTCTCTCATCACTGCCTCTGCATCTACAGTATATCCTAGGGCCACAAAAATACCATGGTCTTATTAATAAAAACTAATAATCCCTCCATCCATTATCCAACTGCCCCATGAGGAGAATAGGAGCCCAGGCCTAGGCAAGTTGGTCCTGACATTTAAGATGAGAGCAACCAGCCTCACTCATCCCTGAGAGGAATTATGTGAGCAATAAACCCCAACCATCCCCTGGATATAAACCAACACAGGCTCAATTTGTTTGGAGTACCTTAATTACCCAGTAAACCACCAGGCACCATTATTTGGTTTTATGGTTACCACCCAGCATATTAAATGGGTTCCAGGTGTACTGGAAACAATTTGGCTTGTCACTCAATATAGAGTCACCAATAAGGAGAAGCATGAGGAAAGAATGAAAGAAAGAAAGTGAGAAGAGGAAGTGTAAAGCCACCTGTAGGCAGAAGGAAGAGGAAAGAACAAAGGAAAGAAAGACAGAAGAGGAAGGAAGGAAGAGAAGAAAGGGCAGACACCCAAGCCAGCACAACACTGAGTGAGTGGATGGTGGGCACCCCCACCTACCACAAAGGTCTATCTATCTATCTATTGCCAGACGCCATAATCCTGTAAGGGGTGGTCATTTGACTTTGAGTTATTTGTTTTACGGGGAGGGGCACTAACCCTCCGCCAACCCACTTACTGACATGTAGGGAGCACGTATGGTTTGGTTATATGGTTACCACCCAGGGTTGTAAATGGTTTCTTGGCATACAGGAAACCATTAGGCTTGTCACTCAATGTAAAGCTACCTGTAAAGGAAAGAAAAACAATAAGAAGTGACAGGAAAGATGGGAGAAATAGGAAGAGAGGAGGACAGGCACAGAAAAAGAAGGATAAATACTTCTTTAAATATTCTAGCACATACCTCTGTACCCTCTTTTTCTCTCTCTCTGGCCTACCTATTATCACTTCCTAGCACATTGAACACAACTAAATTCTTCCTTCTCTTTTCCTTATCCTCCCTCTCTTCTAAATTTTCCATTACACTCATAAGCACCTTCTCAGTAATATTAGTTACCATTTCTCTCATTTCTTTCTCCTTTTCCTCCCATCTTCCATAAATGGCATTCATCTTTTCCTGCAGCTCTATGTGCTTCTTCCACACCTCATCCAACTTCTCTTTCATCCCCACTGTACGTTCATCCTTTCCCTCTCTTTCATTCCAATCCTTCTTCATATCTATCATTCTCCTTCCCATCTCTTCCTGCTCCTCTCTCACTTTCTGTAGCTCTTCCTTCATAGCTTGGGTCTCTTCCCTCAGTTCTTCACATTGGTCCATGTTAATTTTTACCCTGGGTTTGCAGGCATTACAAATAAACATCATACCTTTATACCCTCTTCTTGCATGTGACATACTTCCCTCCTTTTTTCTTCCCCTTCTTCACACCTTCTGCAAAGTTCCTTGTAATTCACTTTCCCAATAAATCCACATTTCTTGCAGTTCTTCTTCATTGCCCCTCTACCTCTTATCTCCTCTCCTTCCATCTTTAATTTCCAAAAACAATAGCGCTTTGCCTCAGTTCAGTTGAATGGCGGAAGTCTTGCCTTGGTATCGGCACTTCCTGATGCAGTCTTATTGTGGTCTTTTCGTGGTCTGGGTCTTTTTCTTATGGCATTAAGTCCTTTATTTTCTTTTCCCTTATTTTCCAAAATCTGTATAACATTGATTTATTTTCTTCTATGTTGCTGTTATCGAATAATAGTGTTCCAATAATATTCTCTTCATCTTGCTGGTACAGACGCTGTAATGCAGGATGTTTTTCTTTCCTCGTTGTAGGCAGGGCAGTGTAGGATGTAGTGGTTCAGATCCTCGGTGTTGTATCCACACATACAGCATTCTGTTGATTCATTTCGGAATCTTCTTCTGTCTCTCAGGTTCATGTTATTACTCCTACACCTGAAGAGAATGACTGATGCTCCCCTGTTGTCATATACTTTCTCTTGTCCACCCATCTCTTCTCTCCATTTACTATACATTCTCAGGCTCACTTTTTCTTGCATCTCTTGCTTCCAAACTTTTGTATCCCATGCTTGCACTTTCTTCTTTATCTCATCATTTGTCACATTGCTTCCTCTTATATCCAACATTCTTCCTCCCTCTATTAGTCCTTTTATCCATCCATTCTTTTTAACTTGCACACTCATCTCTCCCACAACTCTTTCAATCAGGTCATTCCCCTCCCCTCTGAAGATATACTGTAGATACTTCAGCTGACTTTCCATAATTCTTGCTCTCATACCTGATATTCCTATTTCTCCCCTTAAGGCTGCTTGTTGTGTATAGCTTGGGGCTCCTAATATCTTCCTACACACACTGTTCTCTATCCTCTGAAGTCTATCTATCTCCTGCTTTGTGAAATCTACTACACTGGAGCCATACAGTATTGCTGGGAGGGCTACGCTCTTCCAGTATGTTTCCCGATTAACAGTCTCAAACAGCTCCTTGCAACTATTGAGTATGTCATGTTTGCCATTCTTACTGCCTTCTCTATCACTGACTCTTCCTGTGCTTTGAAGAAGTGTCTACTATCATTAATTGTAATTCCTAAGTATTTCAGCCTATCACTAACCTTTATACCAGCTATCTCCATTGGTTTATCTTTCATGTTGAATATTATGATATTACTTTTTTGTTTATTTATTTCTAGTCCGCATTCCCTGCCTGTTGTCATCACCTGTTCCACTACTCTTTCTGCATCTTCTACATTGCTTGCCAACAGCATTCCATCATCAGCAAAGAACAGAGAAGTTAGTTTAAAAGCCTCATCTTTAAAGCCCCTATCTAGTTCTTCTAGTCTCTGAATTATTTTGAAGGTTACTAACTTGAATAAAGTGGTTGAACCTGTACAACCTTGCCTTATACCACTACTTACTGGTATCGTAAGGTCTTCTCCCTCATCCAACTTCACCTTGGTTTTGTCCCCCTTATATAGTTTTGTAATAATATCTATTGCTTTTTCACTTATCTTGTAATCCTTTAGTAACTTTACCATCAAGTCTCTTTTAACACTATCAAAAGCTTTGGCAAAATCAACTGATATAACTATTAAAATTTTTCTATTCCTATATGTCTGTTCTATACAGTAGCTCATAACAAGAATGTTGTTTTCTACTCTACCTCCTGTTGTAAAACCTACTTGAGTATCTTTTCCCCATCCATTTCTCTTTACGTGTTCTTCTATGCTCATTCTCAGTACTGCCATCATTAGTTTGTAACCTGTATTTGTTAGTGCTATAGGCCTGAACTCATGAACTTTAGGCTTCTTAGCTTTAGGTATCATGACTGTATTTGATTCCCTCCAACCTTCTGGTATGTCCGTTGTTTCCAGTGTTTGTTTCATTGTGTCGATTAATGTGCGTAATAATACATTACTTTCTAGGAAAACTTTGTAAAATTCTGGTTTTCTTCCATCTGGGCCTGCAGCTTTCTTTGTCTTCATTTTTCTTAGACAGTTTTTCACATTTTCCTCATTTATTATCTCCTCTTCCATATAGGACACATCACTTTTAATTTCTAATGCCATGTCTAAGTGCTCCCTAATTTCTTCTCTACATAGGCCTATATACTCCATGCCTCCATTTTCCTCACCTCCCCTTCTAACTACCTGGCACTGTTTCCCTCTCTCTATCCTCAATTTAATAGCATCCCTGTCTCTAATATATTCCTGCCTTTTTTCTCCATTCCACTCCTCTCTAATGTTATTTAGGTATTTTCCATATACAGCCCTCCAGTATGTCTCAACTTCTTCTTTTACCCTTTCTCTGTCTAATTTCTTGTTATCTTCATCATATACATTGTCCAATAGACAGGTTCTGTTCTTTTCCTTCTCTCCTTTCAACATCCGTATATATTTCCATGTGTTCTTACCATTGCTTTTATCTTCTTTTATTTCCTTGGCTACCTTTTCTTCATGTATGCTCATCTCTTTTACGATTTTTAACTGTATTTTTTTCTTTTGTTCCATGTACAGGTTTCTCCATTTCTCCTGCTCTTCTCTATCAACTGCATTCCTACAATTCCTATCTAATCTTCGTCTTTCCTTAATCTCTTTTCTGATTTCTTCTGTGGACCACACTGGTTCTTCTTCCCTTTCTTGTTTCCCTATATTCTTCCTCTTATATTTACCTTTTAGAACACTATTTGCGATATTAACCATCCTCTTTTCCAAATCCTTTATATTTTTCACCTTCTTACTTACAATATTTTCCTCTAATTCATCTCTATATTTCTTCAAAGATTCTCTATCTGATTTGTAGTAGTCTCTGCATATCCAGTCTTTCCTATTATAGGTTTTCCCTGCTTGCCTAACCCTAAGTTGAATTTCCATTAAATTATGGTCTGATATATCTATTTGCTCCTGCTCTTCATCTATCTTCATACTTACATATTTATCATAAAATTTATCTGAGACAAGTGCGTAATCTATCACACTTTTTTGGTTGTCCCTTGTCCATGTGTATTCTCCTTGACAATATATGTCATCATTAAGCATTATTAATTTATATTGCTCCATCCAATCTATGATCATTCTACCATTATCATCCATCCTTTGTTTTCCTTTCAATCCAACATGACCACTGACGTCCCCTACTATCAACAGTGGCTCTCCTAGGCTATTTTCTAATATATTTTCTATTTCTATTCTCATGGAGTGATTTCTCTGCTTATCGCTAACACTAAAATATACTACTATTATCTTTAATTCCCATCCTCTAATAATTCCCTTTACATATAAAATGTCTCTATTTTTTGTATTTACTTTGTTGAAGGATATTTCTTTCTTATCTTGGTGCAGCATCATTATCCCTCCACCCTTTCTATCATTCGTCTCTCTCATTTCTTCTATGATATTTATTCTGTTACTGAAGCTTACATCTCTAATTTTCTTTTGTGTTTCAGTTAAACAGAGTATAGTTCTACCATCTACTAATGCTTCTGCCTCTTTAGCCTTTACCTTTGATAATCCTTGAATGTTAATCACCTTAATCACGATGCTGTCTTCCACCTTGCTATTCTTTCCTAACTGGTAATTATTTTCATCCCTCTTCACATCAGACAGTCACTCGTCCTGCTCTTCAATCTGGTTGTGAAGCCTGATCACTTTTCCTTTCTTGATGATCCACTTACCTCCATCCCTCCTTCTATTTTGCAGTTCTTCTCTAAGCTTACCGTATCATTCTCTTCCCTTTCTTTTTTTATCGTCAGGTGCAATAATGACTTTCTTGATAATAGAGTTTTCATTTCCTTTCAATTCCTTACTTCTCTTGACCAACTCCCATTTCACACCTACTTCATTCACCTCCACAATCACTGGCCGTGCTTTCTCTCCTACCATTCGCCCTATCCTGAAAATTTTTTCTACCTTTGTGTCTCTCACTTTCAAAACATCCTGAAACACTGTTTCACAAAACCTTTTGTCCTCTTCCTCTCTCTCATTCTGTTCACTCTTCTTACTCTCTGGTACGTTGAACACAATCACACTTTTCTTTTTCTTTTCCCTCTCTTGCATCTCTTCTATATTTTCCACCACTTTCTCGGTAACCCTTTTCACCATCTCGTTCTCTCTTTCCACCCATTTCTTTTCCAGGCCCTTAATCATATCTCTCAACTCATCATTTGCTGTCTTCAGCTTACTCAATTCCTCTTTCATTACAGACATTTCTTTCATTGCCTCAACCCCTGCTACTGTTAAGACTTCTTGGCTTCCAACCCCATCTTTGGAATCTCCTGGTTTCTCAGGTTGATTGGCCCCACTCTACTTATTTTCAATTTCTTCCATTTTGCTGTTGATTACAGTGTATTTCTCCTTTATTACCTTGAGCTCTTCTTTCATCTTTGTATTTTCCATCTTCAGCTCTTGTTGTTCCCTCACACTATTTTTCCAGTCACTGCTACAAGGCTTACCCTACAGAACCACACATTCATTCTTTTCACTGCATTTAGTCCCTCTTTGGTTAATCCTTCACATTCCTGGTGCCGCCAGTTACCGCATCTATCACACTCGGCACCTCCAGCCTCCACCCAGCGATTGCAATCAGTACATACCTCCTTCTTGGCCCTCACTTCATCGTCACAGTTTCTACACAGCATATCTTCACTCAGCCTTCCAGTATACTCACACCTTCTGTATGTCTTCTTCCTTGCACGGTTGCACCAGGCTCTTTAGCACCTCTGTTTTCGTCCAACCAACACGTGCCTTCTTTGTTTACGCGTCTCTCGGTCCGGTTGTTTATTTACAATGGTACGTTGAGGCAACATGTCCTCGTCCACAGGGAAACAAAGCGGTAAATAAATAATTCCTAAAACTTGACATTAATCAGCTGACTTTTCACTGGAAACATGTGAAAAAAATATTGTATTTATTTCAGATTTTTTGTTACGTCTTTTCTCTGCTGTTTTTATGTATTTTTCTTCAATTTTCAAAACTCGCAAATGCAATATATAGCAGATTTTATCTCAGATGCTTATGATTTCGACCTAACAAAGTCTCGACTTTGTTATGAGATCCTTAGCCCCCCACTGGCCCCCTATTGGCTCCCCATTTAGACATGATTCCTCAGTTTCTGAAGACATTGCTACGTCATCGGGTGAACCTGAATCTACGTGGCCTGGGATGCTTTGTAGACCTCTTCCTATTTCCTTCATTACAAAGTTTGCACAATAATTATTATTTGAACAGCTGATAATATATTCAAGAGCTTCTGTGCATAAAATTTGCCATTGAAAAGTATATAATTTTACGGGTGGAGGGTGACGTCACAGGGGCATTGTGGGAGATGAGACGGGGCTGTGGGGATGATGAAGGTGAGCGATGACTGCATTTATTATTATTTATTTATGGTGTTTCTTCGCTTATTTTTACGGTAATTATCATGTCTGTATATTTATTAGTATCTGGTGCCTTTTTGGAGACTTGGAGTTGGTTGATTGATATAGTGTATAATTCTTTAGTGCTTCACAAATATCCTTCTCTCCTTTCACACTTTCCTGTAAAATGTCTACGCCAGTTTTCTATACGGCGTGGTGTTCTTTCTGACTTTTTCCTGCTGGCTTCGGCTGGAGGGTTTGGAGGGCGGGGGAGAGCCTTCTTCTTTGCTATCCTTATCTCGTTCTAGTAGTTCAGTTACTTTTCTAGGAGCTGCCTAGCATGGGCCAACAGGCATACTGCAGTTATCCTCTCTTCCTATGTTCTTATGTATAGGTGATTCCCTTGTCCGTAATGGATTGTATTTTATTGTGTGTGTGTGTGTGTCTAATGAGAGAGGAGGGGGAGGAAAGGGGGGGGATGGAGGGGAGAGAGGAGGTAAGGAGGGATGGAGGGGAGAGAGGAGGTAAGGGGGGATGGAGGAAAAGTGTTTTTCAAGGAGGAGGAAGAGGGAAGGAAGATTGATGACAAGAGATGGAGAGAGAAGGAAGAGAGAGGAAGGAAAGAAAAAATGAAAAAGAAAGGAGAGGTGGAGGAAAGATGGGGGGGGAACTAGTGGGGGTGGAGGGAAGGGAGGATGTAAGGAGGGAGAGGGACAGGAGGAAGAGTGCTTTTCAGGGAAGAGGAAGAGGTGGAAGGAAGACAGAGGAGAAGAAAGGAGAGAGAGAGAGAGTTGGAGGAAAGAGGGGGGGGAGAAGTGGGGTGGAGGGAAGGGAGGATGTCAGGAGGGAGGAGAATTGGAGGAAGAGTGCTTTTCAGGGAGGAGGAAGAGGTGGAAGGCAAAAGGAAAAGGAAGGAAGGAAGGAAGGAGAGAGAGAGAGAGGTGGAGGAAAGAGGGGGGGGAGAACTAGTGGGGGTGGAGGGAAGGGAGGATGTCAGGAGGGAGGAGAATTGGAGGAAGAGTGCTTTTCAGGGAGGAGGAAGAGGTGGAAGGCAAAAGGAAAAGAAGGAAGGAAGGAAGGAGAGAGAGAGAGAGAGAGGTGGAGGAAAGAGGGGGGGGAAACTAGTGGGGGTGGAGGGAAGGGAGGATGTCAGGAGGGAGGAGAATTGGAGGAAGAGTGCTTTTCAGGGAGGAGGAAGAGGTGGAAGGCAAAAGGAAAAGGAAGGAAGGAAGGAAGGAGAGAGAGAGAGAGGTGGAGGAAAGAGGGGGGGGGAAACTAGTGGGGGTGGAGGGAAGGGAGGATGTCAGGAGGAAGGAGAATTGGAGGAAGAGTGCTTTTCAGGGAGGAGGAAGAGTTGGAAGGAAAAAAGGAAGACATGGAGGAGAAGGAAGGAAGGAAGGAGAGAGAGAGAGAGGTGGAGGAAAGAGGGGCTGTGGAGGGGGGGAGGAAACTAGTGGGGGGGATGGAGGGAGGGAAGGAATGTGGGGGTGGATGGAATGTGCCGGCTTTTGATCAGTCAGTCAGGCTGCAGCAGTCACAGGGGGAGGGGCTGCTATTTTGGTAAGATATTTTTCCTTTCTCTTTCCAGTAATTACCTTTCTCTCTCCATTAATTGCTTCTGTGGTGATGATATTGATTTTAATGTGTATTGTAAACAGGCCTGAGTGTTTCTAAAGCATACTCATGATTGAAAGGCTAAGAAAGTATCATGACAGAGCTGGGTGTGAACTCTGGGGTGGGGTGTGTGTATGTGGAGATTGGGGTATGTGTAGTTTTTTGAGTGTGTATGTGTGTAGATTTTGGGTGTGAGTGTAGATTGGGGTGTGTATGTGTGGAGTTTGGATTGTGTATGTGTATGGATTTGGGTGTGTGTGTTTAGATTGGGAGTGTATGTGGAGATTTTGTGTGTGTGTGTGTGTGTGTGTAGAGTTGGGGGTTACTATGTGGAGTTTGGGGTATCTGTGTGTGTGGAATTGTGGTTTTGTGTGTGTATGGATATTTTGATATTGTGATTTTCTTGTGATGGCTTATAAGGAATATTCTTTTTCAGGAGTGTGAGTTGGGGAGAAGGCAGCCTGATAATGAAGAAGAGAAAAAAAGATCTGGAAGGTTCAGTAATTGGCCATGTAGCTGTAGAAACTGCTACCACAACCACAACTACCCCCTACCACAACTACCACAACCATCTTTGGGGGACATTTAATTGGATACTTACTAGGTGAATATGCTAGAACCTTCTCAATTTTATTATTATTATTATTATTATTATTATTATTATTATTATTTTATGCATACTACCTGGAGGGGTTAGGTATATAACTTTCCCAGCTAATTAATATAAATAATTTGAGTTTTTAGTGACACCCCCAGCCTTCACAGTTTATGGCCAAGTGTAGCCTGATTGGGAGGGTAATTTTGACTAGTAACCAAGGAGACTTATTCCATACTCATGACCAGGGCTCTCTGTAAAATCTCTAACCCCTTTTCTGTTAATGGCCAGGTGTAGTCAGATTGGGAGGTTAATTTTGACTAGTAACCAAGGAGACTCATGACCAAGGCTGTTTGTAAAGATCCCTAACCCCTTTTCAGTTACTTTATGGCCAAGTGTAGTCATATTGGAAGGGTAATTTTGACTAGTAACCAAGGAGACTCATGACCAAGGCTTTTCTTAAAGATCCCTAACCCCTTTTCAGTTACTTTATGGCCAGGTGTAGTCATATTGGAAGGGTAATTTTGACTAGTAACCAAGGAGCTTCATGACCAAGGCTTTTCTTAAAGATCCCTAACCCCATTTCAGTTACTTTTTGGCCAGGTGTAGTCAGATTAAATCATTCCATAACTAAGGTTTATAAAATTCCATGCAAAGACTATGTAAAGATTCCTAACTCCCTTATAGTTACTTTATGGCTGTGTAGTCAGATTGAGATGGTAATTTGGGCTAGTAACCAAGGAGACTCATTCTTTAACTAAGGCTAAAATTCCATGCTAGAATAATGTAAAGATCCTTATGCCTTTTTTCAGTTAATTTATGGCCAAGTGTAGAGATTGGAAAAGTAATTTTGACTATTAACCAAGGAGACTCATGACCAATGCTCTTTATATACTGTATTTCTGACCCTTTTATTCAGTTACTTCTTGGCCAAGTGTTGTCAGATTGGAAAGGTAATTTTGACTAGTAACCAAGGAGACTCATTCCCTAAGACTCAAATTTCATGCAACAACTTTCCAAAGATCCCTAACTCCTTTTCAGTTAATGCCAGGTGTAGTCAGATTGATGCTTTTGATGCATATTTTGACTAGTAACCAAGGAGACTCATTCCCTAACCAAGGCTCAAATTCCATGCATCAACTATTCAGAGATCTCTAACTCCTTTTCAGTCAGTGGTTGGCCAGGTGTAGCTAGATTGGAAAGATAATTTTGACTAGTAACCAAGGAGACTCATGACCAAGGCCCTGTGTAATGATCCCTAGCCTGATTTCAGTTACTTTATGGACAAGTGTAGTCAGATTGGGAGGGTAATTTTGACTAGTAACCAAGGAGACACAACCAAGGCCCTACGTATTGATCCTTAGCCTAATTTCCGTTACTTTTTGGCTAAGTGTAGGCAGATAGGAATGGTAATTTTGACTAGTAACCAGGGAGACTCATTCCCTAACTAAGGCTAGTATTCCATACAGGAACTATGTAAAGATCCCTCACCCCTTTTCAATTTAATTGGATACTTACTAGGTGAATATGCCAGAACCTTCTCAATTTTATTATTATTATTATTATTATTATTATTATTATTATTTTATGCATGCTACCTGCAGGGGTTAGGTATATAACTTTCCCAGCTAATTAATATAAATAATTTGAGTTTTTAGTGACACCCCCAGCCTTCACAGTTTATGGCCAAGTGTAGCCTGATTGGGAGGGTAATTTTGACTAGTAACCAAGGAGACTTATTCCATACTCATGACCAGGGCTCTCTGTAAAATCTCTAACCCCTTTTCTGTTAATGGCCAGGTGTAGTCAGATTGGGAGGGTAATTTTGACTAGTAACCAAGGAGACTCATGACCAAGGCTGTTCGTAAAGATCCCTAACCCCTTTTCAGTTACTTTATGGCCAAGTGTAGTCAGATTGGAAGGGTAATTTTGACTAGTAACCAAGGAGACTCATGACCAAGGCTTTTCTTAAAGATCCCTAACCCCTTTTCAGTTGCTATTTGGCCAGGTGTAGTCAGATTAAATCATTCCATAACTAAGGTTCATAAAATTCCATGCAAAGACTATGTAAAGATTCCTAACTCCCTTATAGTTACTTTATGGCTGTGTAGTCAGATTGAGATGGTAATTTGGGC
This sequence comes from Coenobita brevimanus, assembly GCF_032717465.1. Classification (NCBI taxonomy): domain Eukaryota; kingdom Metazoa; phylum Arthropoda; class Malacostraca; order Decapoda; family Coenobitidae; genus Coenobita; species Coenobita brevimanus. The sequence goes on along the minus strand of NW_027642644.1, from coordinate 44,059 downwards.
TAGTAACCAAGGAGACTCATTCTTTAACTAAGGCTAAAATTCCATGCTAGAATAATGTAAAGATCCTTATGCCTTTTTTCAGTTAATTTATGGCCAAGTGTAGAGATTGGAAAAGTAATTTTGACTATTAACCAAGGAGACTCATGACCAATGCTCTTTATATACTGTATTTCTGACCCTTTTATTCAGTTACTTCTTGGCCAAGTGTTGTCAGATTGGAAAGGTAATTTTGACTAGTAACCAAGGAGACTCATTCCCTAAGACTCAAATTTCATGCAACAACTTTCCAAAAACTCCTAACTCCTTTTCAGTTAATGCCAGGTGTAGTCAGATTGATGCTTTTGATGCATATTTTGACTAGTAACCAAGGAGACTCATTCCCTAACCAAGGCTCAGATTCCATGCAGCAACTATTCAGAGATCTCTAACTCCTTTTCAGTCAGTGGTTGGCCAGGTGTAGCTAGATTGGAAAGATAATTTTGACTAGTAACCAAGGAGACTCATGACCAAGGCCCTGTGTAATGATCCCTAGCCTGATTTCAGTTACTTTATGGACAAGTGTAGTCAGATTGGGAGGGTAATTTTGACTAGTAACCAAGGAGACACAACCAAGGCCCTACGTATTGATCCTTAGCCTAATTTCCGTTACTTTTTGGCTAAGTGTAGGCAGATAGGAATGGTAATTTTGACTAGTAACCAGGGAGACTCATTGCCTAACTAAGGCTGGTATTCCATACAGGAACTATGTAAAGATCCCTCACCCCTTTTCAATAAGCTGATGGCAAGTAGTAGTCAGATTGATGGTAATTTTGACTAGTAACCAAGGAGACTCATTCCTTACTCATGACCAAGGAGACTCTTCATAATTTTCAGTTAGTTTATGGCAAAGCTGTCAGATTTGGGGGTAATTCTGGCTAGTAACCAAGGAGACTCATTCTTGACTCATGACCAAGGCTTTGTAAAGATCCCTAGCCCCTTTTCAGTTAATTGATGGCCAGGTGTAGTCAGATTGGGAGGGCAGTTTTGACTAATAACCAAGGAGACTGTCACAATAGCTTTGCCCAGGTGTTCATTCCTTTGTATATTATTTCACATAGCGCATTGGCAGGAAAAAAGCAATGGTATGGCTGTACATTCATCCCATAGCACTTCTTTGTGACTAGCATCATGTTCTAGTGTTTATCTGATAACAATTCAGCATTCAGGATGGAGAGATGGCAATTTTAGGCCAAGGTAGAGTAAAAGCAAGCTAGTAACCAAGGAGACTCATAGCACTTGTTCAGGACTAGCATCAAATTTTAGTTGTAAATTGGAATAGTAACCAAGGAGACTCATCCCTGACTCAAAACCACAGCTTGTCAGATGCAACCACATATTCGTATTTTTTATAAAAATAATTTGAGTTTTTAGTGACACTCCCAGCCTTCACAGTTTATGGCCAAGTGTAGCCTGATTGGGAGGGTAATTTTGACTAGCAACCAAGGAGACTTATTCCATACTCATGACCAGGGCTCTCTGTAAAATCTCTAACCCCTTTTCTGTTAGTGGCCAGGTGTAGTCAGATTGAGGGGGTAATTTTGACTAGTAACCAAGGAGACTCATGACCAAGGCTGTTTGTAAAGATCCCTAACCCCTTTTCAGTTACTTTATGGCCAAGTGTAGAGATTGGAAGGGTAATTTTGACTAGTAACCAAGGAGACACAACAAAGGCCCTACGTATTGATTCCTAACTCCCTAATAGTTACTTTATGGCTAAGTGTAGTCAGATTGAGATGGTAATTTTGACTAGTAACCAAGGGAGACTCATTCTTTAACTAAGGCTGGTATTCCATACAGGAACTATGTAAAGATCCTTATGCCTTTTCAATAAGCTGATGGCCAAGTAGTAGAGATTGGAAAAGTAATTTTGACTATTAACCAAGGAGACTCATGACCAATGCTCTTTATATACTGTATTTCTGACCCTTTTATTCAGTTACTTCTTGGCCAAGTGTTGTCAGATTGAAAAGGTAATTTTGACTAGTAACCAAGGAGACTCATTCCTTAAGACTCAAATTTCATGCAACAACTTTCCAAAGATCCCTAACTCCTTTTCAGTTAATGCCAGGTGTAGTCAGATTGGGATGCATATTTTGACTAGTAACCAAGGAGACTGTCACAATAGCTTTGCCCTGGTGTTCATTCCTTTGTATATTATTTCACATAGCGCATTGGCAGAAAAAAGCAATGGTATGGCTGTACATTCATCCCATAGCACTTCTTTGTGACTAGCATCATGTTCTAGTGTTTATCTGATAACAATTCAGCATTCAGGATGGAGAGATGGCAATTTTAGGCCAAGGTAGAGTAAAAGCAAGCTAGTAACCAAGGAGACTCATAGCACTTGTTCAGGACTGCATCAAATTTTAGTTGTAAATTGGAATAGTAACCAAGGAGACTCATCCCTGACTCAAAACCACAGCTCGTCAAATGCAACCACATCTTCGTATTTTGTGTGGGAGTGACCAGTCAGATTTTAGTAGTTGTAAATTGGAATAGTAACCAAGGAGACTCATTCCTAACTCATAACTACAGCTCGTCAGATGCAACCACATCTTCGTATTTTGTGTGGGAGTGACCAGTCAGATTTTAGTAGTTGTAAATTGTAATTTTGACTAGTAACCAAGGAGACTCATGACCAAGGCCCTGTGTAATGATCCCTAGCCTGATTTCAGTTACTTTATGGACAAGTGTAGTCAGATTGGGAGGGTAATTTTGACTAGTAACCAAGGAGACACAACCAAGGCCCTACGTATTGATCTTTAGCCTAATATCCGTTACTTTTTGGCTAAGTGTAGGCAGATAGGAATGGTAATTTTGACTAGTAACCAGGGAGACTCATTGCCTAACTAAGGCTGGTATTCCATACAGGAACTATGTAAAGATCCCTCACCCCTTTTCAATAAGCTGATGGCAAGTAGTAGTCAGATTGATGGTAATTTTGACTAGTAACCAAGGAGACTCATTCCTTACTCATGACCAAGGAGACTCTTCATAATTTTCAGTTAGTTTATGGCAAAGCTGTCAGATTTGGGGGTAATTCTGGCTAGTAACCAAGGAGACTCATTCTTGACTCATGACCAAGGCTTTGTAAAGATCCCTAGCCCCTTTTCAGTTAATTGATGGCCAGGTGTAGTCAGATTGGGAGGGCAGTTTTGACTAATAACCAAGGAGACTGTCACAATAGCTTTGCCCAGGTGTTCATTCCTTTGTATATTATTTCACATAGCGCATTGGCAGAAAAAAAGCAATGGTATGGCTGTACATTCATCCCATAGCACTTCTTTGTGACTAGCATCATGTTCTAGTGTTTATCTGATAACAATTCAGCATTCAGGATGGAGAGATGGCAATTTTAGGCCAAGGTAGAGTAAAAGCAAGCTAGTAACCAAGGAGACTCATAGCACTTGTTCAGGACTAGCATCAAATTTTAGTTGTAAATTGGAATAGTAACCAAGGAGACTCATCCCTGACTCATAACTACAGCTCGTCAGATGCAAACACATCTTGGTATTTTGTGTGGGAGTGACCAGTCAGATTTTAGTAGTTGTAAATTGGAATAGTAACCAAGGAGACTCATTCCTAACTCATAACTACAGCTCGTCAAATGCAAACACATCTTGGTATTTTTTGCAGGAGTGACTGATTCAGAAGTGGCTATAGGTATAAAAAAAAGCATTCACTTTGAATACCTTGCTGTAACAGTTATATTAGAATATGATGCTATGCCCTTCTTTTTTGGTTTAAAATATCATAGCATCATGAATTTTGAATTGTAACTGTAGATGAGTAGAATGTTGCTAGTCATGAAGAAGTGCTGTGGAAAGGGTACTCTATAGCATTACCTTGTTCTGCCACTGAACTGTGTGAGATGGACTGCGTAAGGCAAATTATAGGCCAAGTAGAAGGTAGAAGTAGTGCTATATACTGTATAACTGTCTACTCTAAATGTGAATAATTTGTATTATATTCCTACAATCATTGCAGTGGTGTTCCTGTGGCGGCCTTGGGTTCGTGTGGGTGTAAGTGAAGTACAAGAAAGCTGGGTTCCAGAGAGATGGCAGCGTGATGGCGGTTCAAGAGGAGTGAAGGGAGACTGCCTGGAGAACTCAGAGTAGCAGAGGGGCCACGACTGCTTGGAGAGGTTGAAATCTGTTGTGATGGGTATAGTACTGTCTCCTGTCTCTCCTGTCTGTTTTTCCTGTCTCTTGTCTTTGTCTCTCTTGTCTGTCTCTCTCTCATGTCACTTCTCATGTCTGTCTGTCTTATCTGTCTTTCTCTTTTCTGTCACTCCTGTTTGTCTGTTAGTGTAGGCAGGTAACTATGGAGGGTTGAATTGAGCAAGGACACTCATTCTTACATTATAGCCAAGGATGAGATGGAGGGATGGAGTGGAGAGATGGGAGGGGGTGTTAGTTGGAGGGATGGAGAGTAGATACAAGTAGATATGGGAGAGAATGTGTGTAAGAGGGAGGAGTGTGGGTAGATATGGTGGAGGGAGGGTGTGAGTTGGAGGGATGGAGATGAGAGGGGGGGGTGTGAGTTGGAGGGATGGCAGAGGACAGGACAGTGTGGAGGATATTTGTGGCCACACCTTACAGGATTAAGATGTCTGGCAATAGATAGATTAGATAGATATATAACTGAATTTCCATCAAGCACACTGTATTGATGTGGGAGTGGTAATGTCCAGTGAAAACATATAGTAACCAAGGAGACTCATTCCTACCTCCATAACTATAAAATTAATGAAACTGTAATCAATTAAGTACTAAATTTGTGAGAATGGGCCAGTTCCATCAGGTGAAGGACAGACTACAGTATAGCTAAGTGGCAAGATTATTTTTTCCTTGGTTAAGAAATCTAAGTGAGATGGAAGCACCGATTTTAGCCCATAAATTGGTATAGCTTTTTGTCCTTTTGTGGAGGGATACAGCTTAATGCCAGATTGACCTGACCTTGCCTGTACACCTTTCCCATAGCCCAGAGGTCAGCAACCCTTAAAGCTACAAGAGCCATTTGTTTTAAAGTTTCATAAAAATGTAGTACTCTTGGAGCCGCAATACAGAAAATTCTCATAAACCGAAATCTGCAGTATTCTAAATCTAAACAAAACATTACGGTGATATTGTTTGATCTGCTTATAGTATAGATCTTATCAAAGCTGAATGGAAAATCTAATGTTGCCTTGCATGTATAATATGATGCCTTTGTTCTGAAAGAATAAATGGTTATTTATGAAGCTCCTGGAGTCACAAAAGTGTCCTAAGAGCCGCGTGCGGCTCCTGAGCCGCAGGTTGCTGACCTCTGCCTTAGCCCTTCTTGAGCATAATTAACAAGTCATTTAGATACAGGTGTTAGAGCAGTTAACAGACTATACAGTAGACTATGCAAGAAAGATTAGGGAACAGGTGGTACGTTATGACCTAAGTTTTATCCAGTGTGGGTGAAGGCATTGGTAAAGTATATATCTACAGAGGTGCAGTCATAGAAATTTACTGTCCATTGCATTGGGCATGTGGAGAGAATGAAGGATGGCAACTGGATGCAGCGGGGGAGAGGTGAGAGTGTTGAGGGTAGAGTTAGGGGTAGATTGAGATGGTTTTGGGAGGCAGGATGGGGCTGGAGTGTATTGGTGTTGTGATGAGAAGGGGGTAGACTGAGATGGTTTGGGAGGAAGGATGGGACTGGAGTGTAGTGGTGTTGTGATTAGGAGGGGTAGAGTGAGATGGTTTGGGAGGAAGGATGGGACTGGAGTGTGGTGGTGTTGTGATTAGGAGGGGTAGAGTGAGATGGTTTGGGCATGTGGAGAGGATGGGGGATGACATTTGGGTGCGGAGGGTGAGAGGTGTGAACATGGAGGGTAAAGTTGAGAGGCAGACTAAAAGACCTGGTATGAAGTCAGTGTCCTCAGGGATAAAGGGCTGGACAGAGAAGCTGCTAGAGATCAAGCAGCATGGAGAACTGCCATTAGGTGATCAAGGCTGATGTATGGAAGCATCTTGGAGTTTTTATAAATGAATGAATGAAGGAAATAAGTTCCCTTTTTCCACTCCATTAGGCGGGTAAAGATGTTGAGGTATAAATGTAAGTGCTTCCTCTATTATTTCTTTCCCTGTCCTTCCTTTCTGCACCCTTCCTCACTCCAGCATTAGGTGGAAAAGATCAGGATGAAGGAAAATGATGATTGTTCCTAGCTAGTTTGCTGTTTGCATTTACCTAACTTGAATAGGGAAGTAGCATTATACTGTATAGGAATAAATGCATTGGTTACTAGGCATATTTGGGTGTTAACATATTTCACTGAGAAACTTACTTACTAGAGCCCTTAACTCAGTTGTGGGTTCATGCTTATCTGGATATGAATCTAGGAGACTTCATGCTAAAATTCCCCTTCTGCAGTCCACCATCCTCCTCCTGAGAGATAGGTACATATGTGTATGGCAAGAATATTAACTGATAGACTCCTTGAAATGGCTGGTTTGATACAGCCTTCAGTATGTTCTTCAGCCTAAGATTTAACTAGTGTTGATGGTTGAGGTAGCACTGGCATTGTAGTTCAAGGGTGGAGTTGTAAAGCATGTTTGTACTTTAGGGCAGTATGACGAGGGCAGCTTGATGGCAGAGGAGGCCACCCCTGCTGTGTTGGGTGTCTGGTGGTAGACATCCACCACCACCACCACCACCACCACCACCAGTGATGAAGGGGAGCAACTTGGCTGAATACTACAAGATGAGTACATTTAAATATGTTATACATACTCACTTAGGTGCCAGTCTGTTGAAATAACCATTGATGGGCCAGTGGAGTGTTTCATACATAACGTATAGTTTTCTATAAATCTTGCTGTGGTGCTGCTTTTGTTAATTGCCAGTTGGTTGCAGAACTGGCCTCAGTAGGTGTTAGTCAAAATGCACTGCAACTTGTGCTTAAATAGCTGAGGAAGCTAAAGTTGCAAGAATCATGCAGAACATTAAAAACTCAATTTTGCTAAGTGGAATTATTTGCAGTAAGTGTGCTGCAGTTAAATTGGCAGTTCTAACAACCATATCCCAGGAAATGATCACTGCCACCCCTTGTGCCTTAGGAGTCATTCTTAACTTTTCCATATAGTTTTAAGTCTTTGGAGACTTGCAACAGAAGACAGATGGCCATTATTACCCCATCAGTAAATAAAATATCCCCAGAGCTGGATAAAACCATTGGCTGTGGCAGGAGTGAATTAACACACAACAGGAAGCTCCCTGACATCTCTTCTGTAATTATTTATTTTAGGGGTTAAACTTAAGTCAGTTGGAGACACCTGCTTTCAAAAGGAAGTTCCCTAACACCTCTTCCTTAGCTATTTATCTAGGGAAATCAGTGGTGTGATAGTAAAGCCTTGTCTTATGTGCAGATTTCTAAGTTCCATTGGTACTTGTTCTTCTCTCAAATGCCTTGATTTTATTTTTAATGGAGAGTAACAGTTGGGTGCGGAAGGTGATAAGTGGCAAGGTTGAGGGTAGGGGTGAGAGGCAGACTGAAAAAGACCTGGGAAGAGGCCATAGGGTGTGACCTCAGGGCTAGGACTGAATAGGGAGGCTGCCAGAGATTGAGCAGTGTGGAGAGCTGCTATTAAGTTATGAAAACCGACGCATTCAAGCATGTTGGAGCCTTTATAAACGATATGATAGCAGTATTTCCAGAGTCTATATAAACGATACGATAGCTGTATTTCCAGAGTCTATATAAACGATACGATAGCTGTATTTCCAGAGTCTATATAAACGATACGATAGCTGTATTTCCAGAGTCTATATAAACGATACGATAGCTGTATTTCCAGAGTCTATATAAACGATACGATAGCTGTATTTCCAGAGTCTATATAAATGATACGATAGCTGTATTTCCAGAGTCTATATAAACGATACGATAGCTGTATTTCCAGAGTCTATATAAATGATACGATAGCAATATTTCCAGTCTATTAATCCTGTATTTTTTGAACTGAAGATGTAGCCTTATTAACCCCATCAGAGCTGTAAGTCCTCCCTGAGTTTTAAAATGCCTGGTGGTGGCAAGAATAAAACAATAAATCAACAAGGAAGAGGTGTTAGGGGAGGTGCTTCAAGAGTACCAGCCCCTGAGTTGTAAAAATTGCCAAGTAGTAGCAAGAATAAAACCAAAAATAAATCACTAAGGAAGAGATGTTGGGGGAGTCAGGGAATTGGAAGTACTGGGTAAGTTTGAATTAATCTGACTTATTTTTTACAAAATGCCTGCGTCTTTCTCCTTCTGCCTGCGTCTTTCTCCTTCTGCCTCTTTTCTCCTTCTGCCTGTCTTTCTCCTTCTGCCTCATGTCTTTCTCCTACTGCCTGCGTCTTTCTCCCTCTGCTCCGTCTCTCCCTCTGCCTGTCTTTCTCCTTCTGCCTGCGTCTTTCTCCTTCTGCCTGTGTCTTTCTCCTTCTGCCTGCGTCTTTCTCCTTCTGCCTGTGTCTTTCTCCTTCTGCCTGTGTCTTTCTCCTTCTGCCTGTGTCTTTCTCCTTCTGCCTGCGTCTTTCTCCTTCTGCCTGTGTCTTTCTCCTTCTGCCTGCGTCTTTCTCCTTCTGCCTGCGTCTTTCTCCTTCTGCCTGCGTCTTTCTCCTTCTGCCTGCGTCTTTCTCCTTCTGCCTGTGTCTTTCTCCTTCTGCCTGCGTCTTTCTCCTTCTGCCTGCGTCTTTCTCCTTCTGCCTGCGTCTTTCTCCTTCTGCCTGCGTCTTTCTCCTTCTGCCTGTGTCTTTCTCCTTCTGCCTGTGTCTTTCTCCTTCTGCCTGCGTCTTTCTCCTTCTGCCTGTGTCTTTCTCCTTCTGCCTGTGTCTTTCTCCTTCTGCCTGTGTCTTTCTTCTCCTGCCTGCGTCTTTCTCCTCCTGCCTGTGTCTTTCTCCTTCTGCCTGTGACTTCTTTTCCTTTTACCAGTGACTGTATCTCCTTTCTCTCCCCTTCCTCTCCTCTCTCTACTGGTCCACCTTTTCTTGATATTTCCATAATTCTTTTGGCCCTACATTGCCCCCCTACTATCAGGCTAGACATTTGGTATTATGCCATGGCTAGTTTAAGGCCCTGCCATTAACACTGCCCCATCCTTCCTTCCTCCCTACCCTCCCCTTCCTCCCTACCCTCCCCTTCCTCCCTATCCTGCCTTCCTCCTTGTGCATTAACACCAAACTGTTTCATGGCCAAAGCTGCTTCCATGCCAGTCTTGGTGCCATGTAGCCAGTGTGACTTGGTGCTGGTTCCCTGGTGCTGGTTCATTGGTGCTTCCTACTGTGACATGCTCTTAAATGCAGTGGCCAGGCATCTTGCACTGAATGGTTCCCTTACTTTGTTCATTGCTTGTTTGAGAAGATTTTTTGAACTGTAGTAGCTTCCTCATGTAATGCAGACTTTGAAATAGTCTCCAGAATTACTTCAGTAGATATAGATTAATAGATATAGATGGATAAAGCACTCAGGGAGTATTTGTGAATTATCTTTAGGTGTATTAGCAGTGGTTACAGTTTCTGCCATTTTTCTAAATCTGGCCATTGTTTAAGTCGTTCAGTGGGTTAAGATGGTGTTGGCTGATGCTTTGTGTCAGGTGGTTGTGCTGCTGTGTTTACTGTAGGTGCCTGGTGGTGTAGTGGGTTAAGGTGGTTGGCTGATGCTTTGAATGTGTCAGGTGGTTGTGCTGCTGTGTTTACTGTAGGTGCCTGGTGGTGTAGTGGGTTAAGGTGGTGTTGGCTGATGCTTTGTGTCAGGTGGTTGTGCTGCTGTGTTTACTGTAGGTGCCTGGTGGTGTAGTGGGTTAAGGTGGTGTTGGCTGATGGAATGTCAGGTGGTGTTGGCTGATGGAATGTCAGGTGGTTGTGCTGCTGTGTTTACTGTAGGTGCCTGGTGGTGTAGTGGGTTAAGGTGGTGTTGGCTGATGGAATGTCAGGTGGTTGTGCTGCTGTGTTTACTGTAGGTGCCTGGTGGTGTAGTGGGTTAAGGTGGTGTTGGCTGATGGAATGTCAGGTGGTTGTGCTGCTGTGTTTACTGTAGGTGCCTGGTGGTGTAGTGGGTTAAGGTGCTGTTGGCTGATGGAATGTCAGGTGGTTGTGCTGCTGTGTTTACTGTAGGTGCCTGGTGGTGTAGTGGGTTAAGGTGGTCCAGCCAGATGTGCTTTGGAATATTAATGGGTCTGTTCACCTGTGGCAAAGCTAACAGGTCTAGAAGTGGTACTTTTTTCTCTCTCTCTCCAAGGAAAGTGTAAATATCTGCTCTTGGAGAACTTTGAGTGATTTTATGAAATACAAAGCTGCTCAGCCTGAACTTTTGTTGGTTTATCATGTCAGCCATTGCCTAAGCTGACTATTGGTTGCATTTGTTTGACTTTAAGGAAGCATTGTAGTGGCTTATGAAATACAAAGTTGCTCAGCTTGAAATTATGATTTGATTTGATATTTCAGCTGTTGCATCAGCTGATTATTAAACAGTTGTCAGTTTTGGCCATAAGGAGGGATTTTAATACAAGTTTCACATTCTGAGTTTGAAAGAGAAACTTAAATATTGACTGCAGTCTGTGCAGATAGGCTCTTGTTGTTTAGGTACAGAATTTAAACTTGTGATCTTGAGTTTAGGTAATCCAGTTGGCTGGTGTTTGAAGGTTAGGTGTGTGTGTGTGTGTGTGTGTGTGTGTGTGTGTGTGTGATTAGGTCAGTGGGTGTAGGTGTAGAGTAGGTTAGTGGGTGTTGTAGGTTAGGTCAGTGGGTGTTGGTGTAGATAAAAGCACAGCTAATGTGTTGTTGTATTTGCAGGAAACAGATGGCGTCCAACAAGATCTATGAAGATATCAAGATGGCAAGATGAAGCCAGCTGGGTAAAGAAGCCAGCTGGGTAGAAGAATATGCTATTGGTAATGTGTTAAAACTGCATCTCAATCATTTTGCTTTAACTTGGCCTTAAAATACCTTGCTAGTCACGAAGAAGTGCTGTGGAAAGGTTTCAACGACCTAAAATTACCATCTTTGAATCGTGTTTAGCTATACTGTATTAGATCAAAATTAGTGATCTTAGTCATGCAGTGCTGTGGAAAGGTTGTAGAGCCAGTGATTGTGTCTTTGCTACTGAACTAAGTTAAGTCAGCTGTCAAAGGATATGTCTTGGCCAAGTTTAAGTGAAAGAACTGCAGTTGTGTGTACAGAAAGTCCTCGTTTATGCTAGTCATGAAGAAGTGCTGTTTTCCTGTACGTTAAATGCAAGTAATTGTCATTGTGTTCCCTGGCTGGTTTATATGGTAGTGCTGAAGTGATGTATTTTGTGGCCAGGAGAACAGGAACATGTTGGTCTGCTGGCTGAATTGGCCCTTATCCTGTAGTCCACCATTTTCCTTTATGGGATGACAGGGAGGTATTAGACTAGTAACCAAGGAGACTCGTGTACACCACCATCCTTGGAGGATAAGGGAGGGCATTGGGGCATGTTTTGTTTGATGGCATTGTGAATTGAAGTACGTTGTTGATCAACCCCAGTCTGCCTGGCCAAGCAGACCCATCAACCACTGGCAAGCAACAGCCTTGCCACCTCATTTAGTGAACCAGTGTTCCCCTGTGGCAGACAGAGCCCTGCAATGGCAAGGTGCGTTGAATAGTGTGGAGGTTTGGTTCCTGGATGGATGCTGCATTTGCATAATCCAGTTAACGTGAGCACCATAGCAGGCCCCACATCACCCCATTATTTGGTGATATGGTTACCACCCAACATTGTAAATGGTTTCCTGGGCTGCAGGAAACCATTAGGCCTGTCACCTGGTGTAGAACCACATGAAGTGGAAAGAAGAGAAAAAGTGACAGGAAGGAAAGGGAGAAGTAGGGAGTGAGGACAAACAGAATGATAAAGTTGAAGGAAGAATAGGTAGTACTACAGTGCAACCTCAAAAGTTAATAAACCTCTAAAGTTCAATTGCCATAATTTATGAAAAATGTCATTTATATTTCCCAAACTTAGCTCAGAAATAACCAGAGACTATTAAAAAAAAAACATTCTTAGTTACACCCATCTGGTACTGATGACCTCACCATAAAGTGTGTGGTCACCCATAATAATAATAATTTCCTTTCCTCCTCTTGGGTAAGCTCTTTATTATTTGAGTCAGTTTTATCATATCCAAATTTGACCATAATTGTGGCTTCAAACAGGTGTCCTGGCTTTACCAATTAGTGCAGTGCTGGGAACAAAACTGATGCAGTATAAGAATGCAGCCACAAGTACTTAGTGTGTGTGTTGTGAAATGATTGGTGATGGAAACTACCATGTATGACCAATTTGACAGTTCTCAGTGCTGTACCAACTGAAACTAGAGTAAATAACTCATTGCAGGTGTTGTCAAAGATAGCGGTGGTGGTAAACCTGACAGTGTATGACATTACAAAGCAGTGTGATAAGGTTTTTAAGTTTTGGAGTGGAATTATGGTAAATATTCCTTTATCACACAACACCATGCAACACCACTTGTCAGACGTCAACTGATTTTATTCACTTTTGACTGAAGCATGATTGTTGGTAGGCAGCAGTCTTAGTGTAATTCTAATAGATCATTTGCATCAGTGTTAAACCACTGTGCAATCTATTTTTGAGCAGATATAAACCACCACCATCATCCATTTTTTTTCACACACACACACACATGTACTTAAGTATTTCATCACTGAGATTGCAATATTTCTGCAAGATTATAGTAATGCAGACTGGCAGTAATTGTACATATCATAAAATATCATAAAATAAACTGTGTAATCAGTGCACAATATGTGAAGTGTAGCATCACGTATGGGTTGGTTATATGGTTACCACCCAGCATTGTAAATGGTGTTCTGGCTTACAGGAAACCATTAGGCATTTACTCAATATAAAGCCACCTGAAAAGGAAGGAGTTATAAAAATTGACAGGAAAGATGTGAGAAATAGGGAGAGAAGAGGACAGAAACAAAAGTAATGGAGATAGTGGGCAGTGCTACATCAAGGAGTGGATGGTGGTTGCTGAAAGATGTAAATATTCATGTTCAGTACTGTAGTTTTTACGTAAATAAATGAATGCATAATTACTGTCCCTTGCAACTTACTGATTGATGTTAAATATGAATAGAACTGCTAAGTGTTTTAGAACAAGGGGACATACACAAGATGAGGAAAGGAAATGTGAAAGAATCACTTCATGGTTTGTAGCGATTATTGTACTGATCCTTGAGTTAAGAGATGAGATAAATGGTAGTGTTAACAATGGAAAATAGGATGCCTGAAGCCAGCTAGTTAGCCCAGACAACAAAGCTTGTGTCAAAAGCATGTCTAAACCATGAGAATTAAGACAGCCACAGAAATGCTTTATTAAAAGTTCAAATTTTTCAAAAGTATCAAAAGGACACAAGAACTTCGAATTTAAGAGGTTGCACTGTATATCAAGTGAGTGGATGATCAGTCACCTACCACCTGCAGGACTAGTAACCAAGGAGACACATGAAAGCAAGCCTCCTGTACCTGTAAAGTGTATAGCACATTGATATGACTAGTAGCCATAACCAAGGAGACTGCCACCTCATGAAGGCAACTTTCTCCATTGTCTGTTAAATTTGTTATAGCATGTTATCAAACCTGACAGATCCCTGTTCCCTTCTGTCTCAGTTGATGGCAGTGTGTAGTGTGATTGGAGGGTTGATACGACTAGTAACCAAGGGTGATGGTATCTAGGGCTGGTGGTGGTACTGTCAAAGCTGAGGGAGTGTGGCCATGTGTGGATTACCACTAGGGTGTGGGAAGGAATTACAACTTGTTCAGTGTTGGTGAGAGGCTGTGTATGTGGTGTTAGAGGTAGACTGTGAAAAATGCTGACATGGTGTGTGCAGTGTGTGGGGGGGAGCATATGGAGATTTCAGGCATGAAAGGATTAGTCTTGCTGTTGAGTGTGTAGAGGATTTTTTTATTATTATTTTGAGGACATGCTATGTGCTGGAGGTGGAGCTGGTGTTAGCTGTGTGGCTAGGATAAGGAGTGGCTGGAGGAAGTTCAGGGAGCTGTTGCCTCCTGACATTGAGAGGGCTGTCCCTCAGTGCTAAGGGATCTTTGTATGTGGCATGTGAGACCTGGGCAGTGAAGGATGAGGATGTTCATAGGCTTAAACATACAGTAATGACAATGATTAGATTTGTTTGTAGTGCATCCTTGAATGACAGGCCTTGGGAGGGGTGTTAGGACTGCAGTTGAAGAGTTGAGAAGAAGAATGGGACTTGAATGTATTGATGTAGTGATGAGGAGGGGTAGGTTGAGATGGTATGGACATGTGGAGAGGATGGAGGGTGAGAGCTGTGATTGTTTAGGGTCGAGTTGTGAGAGGCAGACCAAAAAAAAAGACCTGGGATGAAGTCAGAGTGAGACCTCAGGGATAAGGGACTGGACAGGGAGACTGCCAGAGATCAAGTAGTATGGAGAGATGCCATTAGGTGACCAAGGCTAACTTATGCAGGCATGTTGAAGCCTTTGTAAGCGATAGGAAAATAAACGAAGTAACCAAGGAGACTGTCATACCTCATAGTTAAGGACCATCAAACAATGCAACCCCTCTCCCACCCCTCTCTATATTTATGTTGATAAGTGTTTCGGTAAAGCTTAGTCAGGGTGGAGACTTTGCCATTACCAGTTGTATGGTGGGAATACTGTTAGTTTAGGCCATACCTGTGGCTAAACGAGGACATCTGTATATGCACTGTACAGTATTTGTGGATGTGGGAGCATCTCTTGGCCAGTCAGTCAGACCATATGATTTTTCAGCAGAACTTCACTCGTGTAGATTTTAATATATTGCGGCCCTTCATGATCCCACATCCATTACTTATATATTTATATGTGCTGACCATATTTTCTTTATTCCAATAAATGCATCTGTAATGTATATGCTTCTTTATTATAAATGTTTGAATATTTTGTGTAGTGGAGTAGAGTTTATCACCTTTTAAGACTAAGGAAAAACAGCTGGATTTTGACAAGACAGTCTTATAATTTCCGATATTTGAGAGGTAGTAAAATTAATTGTGCTTTTTAAATCTAACGTCAGTTGCTTTGCCAATGAGTGAGATATTGCTTCAAGTTTAAAAATACTAAACACACAACCAAAGAACTGCAGCTAAAAAATAAATAAATGCATGCTCCTGGTGCAGGCCAAAAATTATTTGAAACATCTCGACATATTGCATCAATGGCACATAGTGATGCAGGTTGCCAATGTTTATTCCATCTGACTACAACTGTTGCATGTTTATCTCATTTGTACTGCTGTGTCAATGGTCACTGCCCCTCCGAAACGTCTGCTTGCATCCTTCCACCACCCTGGCGGGTGCGTAGCACCTGTCTAGCAGCAAACTCTCATCCCTTTTCTGTCCAGCTATCAAATGCAGGAGTTAACCTTCATGTACGCAATAGGTCAACTCTGGAACTGCTTTTCACTCTTCCTACTGCCTATGACCCTCCAGTCTTTTTAATGCTGTGTCCAGGCATCTCAAGATGAACGATCTTGAATTTGGCCCTTAACTTAGTTTTTTGTTGGAGGGAACAGTCGTTCAGGTTTTCTAGCATTTGGTTCCCTCTTCCCTGCATAAAATAATGATTTAAATTGTTGTGGGAACAACATTGCCTAAAAATTACCTGCTGTAGTGTTCATCTGTCATGTTGGACTAAAAGACCTGTTGCCTGGGTCTGAATGGCTTGGTAGGCCAGGAGCAGCAGTACTGATTTTATACATACAGTACTTTATTAGTTGCCTACTTGCACCAGACCATGAGCAATAGATTTAAACTTACAGCCAGTCTTGGTTAAGATGTGTGTCTGTTTATGACCAAGAAATTAACAAGGGTTATATAAACTGTAGAAGCCAATTCATAAGTAACCTTGTAATTTTTTAGAAGTGCTATTCCAAGGTTTTTTAAGGGAACAAAGTCTTAAAAGGCGAGAAATATTACTTCATTGCTTTTACAAATATGTGGCCATATTACTTTTTTTTTTTTTTTTTTCAAAGATCTGTTATTGGTAGGTAGGTTATGGTAACATTTCATGAGTTTAGTAAGAAATCATATGTCATTTGGTTGTCTATGCTCCATGAATTAGATATGGGAGACTGAGGGATGCAGTGGGAGAGAATTAACTAGGAGTGTATGTGAGTGAGGTAGGAGGGGAGACCAAGGATGAGATGGAGGGCTGGAGTGAGAGACTAAGGGCCAATTCACACTATACGGTTCGTCTTCGTAGGGTTATGGTTCATTTGCTATGTCACTGTTCACACTATATGTCCATGATCTCGTCAGTCTGCGTGCAGCTGTGGCTCCGACAAGAAGCCTCGGAAATTAGTGTAAAGCAGCTTGCTGCAACTTTCATTTTTGCACAACTACTGAGGTGACAATGCCACTGATGTTACAACCATGAATGTCATGAACAATGCAAGCTCTTTAGTAGACATAACTAGACAGGGAGGAAATGCTCCACAAGGTGCATTCCTTGTAAAAGAAATTTAAAAGATTCTTGAAGTCCCACTGGTTCTCTTCCATGGAATTTAAAAGATTCTTGAAGTGCCACTGGTTTTCTTCCATGGGCGTATAGAGGGTTGAGAGAGAACCTACCAATGGTTATGAACAGGATGTTGGGAGAACCTGTGAATGGTAATGGATAGGGTGTTAAGAGATACCCTATGAATGATAATGAATAGGATGAAGGATAAAATGCTATTTGTCACACCCTATGAATGATAATGAATAGGATGAAGGATAAAATGCTATTTGTCACACTGTTAAAATAAAATAGTGAAATATTTAAATATCTTACCCAATATTTCCAATCCCTCTCCTATTAATTTCCATATTTTTTCTTTCATATGGTTATCGTAGTATTTTCTGTTGCCCCTGTCATATAGTTCCTCGTAGCCTCTGACCAGTTCTAATAACTTCTCGTCACTCATGACTACTTATAGTACTGTTCACGGCCAAAAGCAGTGACAGGCTAAAGTTGTCCTCTGTTGTCTGTAAACACACCGTGACTGATACGTATTGATGTTCACACTGATCAGTGGAGGTACGGAGCGTTTCCATACGTATACGTTTCGTTCGTTAGAGATTTCTTCCAAACGTAGGCGATCCATACGTGTGAAAGCCGCACGAAAGATGAACAATAAACGGAGAATATAGTGTGAACAGCCCCATTGATTTCGATAAAATAATTAACGTACGAAAGCCGTACGGAGACGAACCGTGTAGTGTGAATCAGCCCTAATGTGTGAGGTGGAGGGGAGGGGAGAGGGAAACTGAGGGATTGAGTAGAGGATGTTGTAAATTGAAATGGGAAGGAGAGGGAAACTAACTAGGAGTGTATGTGAGTAAGGTGGATGTGGGGTAAGAGGGAGGGGGAGACTGAGGATGAGATGGAGGGATGAGTGGAGGTATATAGGAGAGGAGGGTGTAAGTTGGGGGTGGAGTATGAGAGTGAGGTGGAAGGATGGAATAGAGGTATGAGAGGGAGGTGTAAGTGGGGGGGATGGAGAGAGAGACTAAGTAGGGGTTTGTGAGAGTGAGGTGGAGGTGGGGAAAGTGGCAGGGGGAGACTGAGGATGAGATGGAGGGATGGAGTGGAGAGGTGCATGAGAGAGGAGGGTGTAGGAAGATTCTGAGAGTGTATGTGAGTGAGGTGGAGACTGAGGATGAGATGGAGGGATGGAGTGGAGAGGTGAGGGTGTAGGAAGATTCTGAGAGTGTATGTGAGTGAGGTGGAGACTGAGGATGAGATGGAGGGATGGAGTGGAGAGGTGCATGAGAGAGGAGGGTGTAGGAAGATTCTGAGAGTGTATGTGAGTGAGGTGGAGACTGAGGATGAGATGGAGGGATGGAGTGGAGAGGTGCATGAGAGAGGAGGGTGTAGGAAGATTCTGAGAGTGGATGTGAGTGAGGTGGAGACTGAGGATGAGATGGAGGGATGGAGTGGAGAGATATATGAGAGGGGGTGTAAGTTGGGGGAATGGAGAGTAGGAAACATAATCAGGAGGGTGTATGTGAGTGAGGTGGAGGGAGAGGCAGGGGGTGTAATCTGGGGGAGGGCAGGTAGATGGTAGTGGACAGGGAGGAGATATGTACCCTCACAGGATGAAGGTGTCAGGCTATAGGTAGATATAGCATGTCCACACTTTCACATTGTTATAGTAATATGGCCATTATGTTTGTAGTTTTATTTGTTTGCTTGAGATTATACTCTGAACTTTAGCTTGGCCTAAAATTATAAATCTTTCCAGCCTGAATTATGAGTTGTAACTTTCTTAAAACAGGATAGTAGGCACAGTGTGAAAAGGATTATGAGTAATAGCATTGCCTTTCTGTGCCTCGAGTTACTCTTATGTGACACAGCTGGAAAAGACTGAGAAATTGGGCCAAGTTAGTGAAGAGTAAATATTGTTCAGTGGAATGTGATTTTGTTGTTATTTAACATGCATCACAACCCAGTCCATGTTGGTATTTTTGAACCTCTTCAGTACTGTTTACATCATTTCTCAGTGTATTGTAGCTGTGTCCCAGATGATTGTATTCTTGCTGCTGCCAGACGATTTTACTCAGCTTAGGAAGGGGGTCTGATACTGAAGGGAGACTGTCTCCTCCAGTATGAGATCGCACTCCAAGCTGAATAAAATCGTGTGGCATCAGCAGGAATAAAATGTCCTCATACTGAAGGGGTTAATTGGCTCATGTCTTTTGTATACTGTGTCATGTTGATTAATGGTCCAATTGCTTCCGTTTTAACATGCCTTAGCAAACACAACGTTGCGTGGTGCACACCGTGTTTAGCAATGCATGTTAAGTAGCCCTTTTGATCACTCTGTTGTATGCCATGTGTTCTTGTATAGCTCTGCCTGGCATTAGCTGGGCAGAGCAATACAAGACATGGCATCTACACAGTGATTTGAAGGGCACGGTCTTGGAAGCATCTTGGGGTAGGGCGCAGAACCTATCTCGATAAATCGGCCACGAAAATACGGACTGGCAACCCTCCCTTAGGGTTCCCAGTCCTTATTTCTCTGGCCGATTTATCGAGATAGATTTTTTTTTCACCTTCTTCACTTAAATGTATCTTAGTGGAAATAAAACCAATGTATTTACCTTGTCTTTATTATATATACATATACCTTTTTTGTATATTACTTATATATGTATAGTACTTATATATGTATAGTACTTATATATGTATAGTACTTATATATGTATAGTACTTATTATATGTATAGTACTTTGAAAAATATCAGAAAGAGAATACCAATAGACATTGAATAGTATGAAGGAGACATCACTTCATACTATTCATGTCTATTGGTATTCTTTTTCTGATATTTTTCGAAGTACTATACATATAATAAGTACTATACATATATAAGTAACTTATAACATATTCAAACTTTAGCACTTAGAACTTAAAAGGACAATATAAAAAGACATTAAAGAACAAAAACATATATTATGAACTGAAAAGGACAATATACAAAGACATTAAAGAATAAAAGAAACATATATTAAAAACAAACAAAACAAGACATGGAGCAGGACATGGCAGATGACAGGGAAGGACACAGCAGGACATGGCAGATGACAGGGAAGGACACAGCATAGATGACAGGGCAAGAACAGCAGGACATGACACACATGATGGAAGGACAGAGCATAGATGATGCAAGGGCAAGACAAGCAGGATACAGCAAAAGATGGAAGGGAAGGGCAGGGCACAGCAAGAGTGCAGATGACAGTGCATGGGTGTAGAGCAGGACAGGGGTGGCAGGGCACAAAGCACGACATAGCACAGATGATGGAAGGGCACAACAGAGCAGGTCATAGCAAGGTAAGACAAGCAGGATACAGCAAGAGATGGAAGGGCAGGACACCATAGGCAAGAACAGCAGGACACAGGGTAAGAATAGCAAGGAGGGGAGGACAGACCAAGGATGGCAGGGCACAGCAAGAGTGCAGATGACAGTGCATGGGTGTAGGGCAGGACAGGGGTGGCAGGGCACAAAGCACGACATAGCACAGATAATGGAAGGGCACAACAGACCAGGTCATAGGAAGGTAAGACAAGCAGGATACAGCAAGAGATGGAAGGGCAGGACACCCTAGGCAAGAACAGCAGGACACAGGGTAAGAATAGCAAGGAGGCCAAGGATGGCAGGGCACAGCAAGAGTGCAGATGACAGTGCATGGGTGGCAGGGCACAAAGCATGACATAGCACAGATGATGGAAGGGCACAACAGAGCAGGTCATAGCAAGGTAAGACAAGCAGGATACAGCAAGAGATGGAAGGGCAGGACACCCTAGGCAAGAACAGCAGGACACAGGGTAAGAATAGCAAGGAGGGGAGGGCAGGACAGGGGTAGCAAGGAGGGGAGGGCAGGACAGGGGTAGCAAGGAGGGGAGGGCAGGACAGGGGTAGCAAGGAGGAGGGCAGGGCAGGACACAGGTGGCTGCATATTGCAAGGCAGGGCATGGCTGCATATTACAAGGGTGTAGGGGAGGGCATGGCTGCATATTACATGGGTGTAGGGGAGGGAAGGAAAGTGCAAGGGGGGAGGGGAGGGAAGGAAAGTGCAAGGGTGCAGGGCAGGTAAGTGATGGCAGGACAGGGGTGGCAGGACAGGACATGGTTGACAGAACAGGGATGGAAGGAAAGGACATGGCTGACAGAACAGGGATGGAACGACAGGACAAGGATGACAGGAACAGCAAGGGACACCTAGTAAGGCAAAGCAAGGGTGGGGGTGTTTGGGTGGGTTGCAGGGTGGTAAGGTTAGGAAGAGGAATAAAGAGGGGAGGAAGGGGAAAGAAGAAAAGGGAGAGAAGAACGAGGAGAAGAGGAGGCCTAATACAATAAGAGGAGGAGAGGAAGCCTAATACAAAAAGGGGAGGACGAGGAAGGAAGAAAAGAATGAGGAGGAGGAGGAGGAGGAAGGAGAACAATGAGGAGGGGAACAGGAAGGAAGAAGAGGAAAAGAACAAGGAGGAGGAGAAGAGGAAGCCTAATACAATATGGGGAGGAAGAGGGAGGAAGAGGAAGGAAGAGAAGAACAACGAGGAGGAGAAGAGGAAGCCTAATACAATACTTAACTATATGAAGTACTAAAACACACAGAGAATAAACACTCAACTTTGTTTTCCTTTGTAATATTAATGCCAGCAAGGGGTATCATTAGTTTATGCTTCAAAAACTGCTTGTGGGTCAAATAATAATAATAATAATAATTTACTGGCAAACCCCTATCAGTAATTCCTCATTTAAGATACTTTCACTAAGCACAGTCTCTCTCTTAATGTCACTCAAAAATACACTTTTCACAAACTTCTTAATTAATCTCAAAGGTGTGCTGTGAAAGATCAATGTTAATTCATCTAAAAATATAATTTTTTTAAATTTAACATAAATAAATCTTGCTAGTTAGTTCTGTCTTGCATATGATCCTTAAATGCTGGAGAAAAAGTCCCTCTTGCTGGGACCCGACCCTAATTTCACGCAATCAGCAATTTACGGGAATATATATCAATTATTAAATGAGGAATTACTTACTGCTGGCATTATACACAAACAAAACTCACAATTTACACAGATTCTGTTTTTAAACTGTGTGGAAAATGTGCCACTAGATCTCAGATGATGTGTTTATATATACAGTATTTCAAAGCTATGCCTATATATACTGAGGTGTACATGATGGGCCTGTAGAAACAGTTCAGTATTTTTATATCATTTGTATCGTACTATTCATGAAGGCTCCAACATGCATTCATTGGCCATAGTCACCTAATGGTGGCTGTCTATGCTGCTCAATCTCTGGCAGCCACCCTATGACCTTGTCTCGTATTTTTTCCCAGTCTGCCTCACAACCCTACCCCCGAAATTCACACTTCTCACCTTACGCACCCAATTGTTATAAAATTGCGGTGCAGGGCAGACACCTTCAGGTGGTGGCACTGATATAACCAGGCCATGTCCAGTGAAAAGGACCAGATGCTCACTCACTGACCATTTAAGCCCCTGGAATCCTGACTACCTTACATATTTCTCCCTACATAAGTGCTTCAAAATTATCAACTCCAGGACTTTCCTATTCCAGACCAACACCACTACAATACCAGCTGGTGTTCTCAGTGCCAAAAATCCCTCGTGGCTAAACACACAGACACAGGACAACAAGGGGACTCTCAATGCAGAAAAACACGAACACATAAACCACCACCACAACCCAACAAGACCTCCACACAGAGTTATAAGGCTGCCTCCTCCCCCCAGCCTCACTATGTACCTCTTCATAATAACTAATCCCATGAAACAGTGAAATTTTTAGTACTGAGACAGGAATGAGTCTCCTTGATTACTAGTTCAACTGACCCTCCAGTCTGGCCCCACTTTGTCAGAGGAACATAAAAGCATTACGGCCATTCAAACCACCAAGGAAGTTGTACTAGACCTATTACTTGACCACTGCCCCAAATTAGAAAGTTACCTAAATCCAAATAAAATGGGCAACCATTTCTATTTCTCCTCTTTCTCTTATTTCCTTTTTCTTCTGTTAATAATTTATCCTGTACATACTGCCTACCTAGCCACTACAGCCATTCAAAGCCTATAACACTGCACGCCAGCACTACATTTCACAAGATAGAGTCAATATTTTTTCTCTCGCCCCTAAAACGGCCCCCATTCTGAAGGAACTGTGCTGTGAACATACATGGAATATCACAGTACAGGTCATCGGCTCCGACCACCTGCACTTGTCGCAGTCCGCCGATGGCTGTGGCCGTCAACCTCTTATTTATTTTTTTTTTAATTCCAGTACTTTATTATTTCAGAGTGTACACAGCTTTTTTTATAAATAAATATATATATATACAGTACTTTATTTGTATTATTTCACACTGTACCTAGCTACCTATACACACAAGGCCACTACAGACATCCACAAATCTGCAGCTAAACAGGACCCTTCAAAAACCATCACCAGACACCCACCCTTCACAGACAACCCTACCCAGAGAAACACCAATACACCTACTCTCTCTCACCCTCTCTTTACTCTAACTTGGTCTAAAAATGCCTTGTGCTCTCTCTCATAGATCTATCTATCTATCTATTGCCAGACGCCTTAATCCCGTACAGGATGGCCACAAACGTATCGCCTCTCTCATGGATGCTGGGTTTTAAGCATAGTATATAAACACTAAAATACGATCCTGGTTATGAAGAAGAGCTATGGAAGGCATGTAATAAAAACCTGCATTACAGAAAGTACTTTAAAAAAATCTATAAGCCAAGAAACTGTTTACAATGCTGGGTGGTAACCATATATTCAAACCATATGTGCTCCCTATGTGTCAACAAGTGGGTTGGTGAAGGGCTAGTGCCCCTCCCCATAAATAAAAGTCAAATGGCCCCCCCTTACGGGATTATGGCAGCTGGCAGACAGACAGATAGATATTCTCATCCTATACCCAACACTAAAATTCACAAGGATACATATTTTCTTTCCTACCCCCTTAAAACAGCCCCCATTCCAACAGAACCATACTGGGAAAAACACATGGAATTTCACAGTACAGGTCAGAGGCTCTGTCCACCTGCAATACCTGTAGCCAAAGTGCAGATCCACCAGTGGCTGTGGCCGTCATCCACTTTTCTCTCTCTCTTTTCTAACTTTATTTCTACTACTTCAGACGGTACATAGCAACTACCTACATATACATGGCCACTACAGCCAAACAGAAGCCTTCAAAAACCATCCTGAGACACCCACCGTTCAGACACAACCACATCCAGAAAAACACAACCTATACTCTCTCTCTCTTTTTACTCTAACTTGGTCTAAAAATGCCCTGTGCTCTCTCTCATGGATGCTGTATTGTAAGAATACAGTATATAAGCACTAAAATATGATGCTGGTTTGGAAGAACAGCTATGGAAAGCATGTAATAAGAACTTACATTACAAAGAGTACTTACAACCTATTCTCATCCTATACCCAACACTATTTTTCAGAAGGATACATATTCTTTCCTACCCTCTTAAAACGGCCCCCATTCCAAAGGAACTGTGCTGTGAAAAGCATAGGGAATTTCACAGTACAGGTCACTGGCTCCGACCATCTGCAATACCGGTGGCCTAAGTGCAGTCCAGTAGCCCAAGTGCAGTCCGCCAAGTGGCTGTGGCCGTCATCCACTTTTTTTCTTTCTTTTTAAACTTTATTTCTACTATTTCAGATGGTACATAGCTACTACCTAGATATACAACAGAAACCTTCAAAAACCATCACCAGACACCCACCCTTCAGACTCAACCATACCCAGAGAAACACAACTCTAACTTGGTCTAAAAATGGCTTAGGCTCTCTCATGAATGCTGACTTGTAAGAATACAGTAAACAGGCATTAAAATATGATGCCTGTCACAATGAAAAGCTATGGAGTGAATGCAGGTCTAATGTTTGGTTTCTGCCAGTGGGACACGTTAAAAAAAAATACCAAAACATGAAAATTTGTGCCAAGTTAGAGTGAAATGAGTATACCCAGATTTCAACACAATCATCATCTTTCTCTACTTCAATGCCAACACAATACACAACTCACACACAATGCACTATGCCCACAGTGTAATGCTTCCTGCCACACCACACCACACTCACATTTACCACAGTGTAAGGCCTCCCCCCTCACCACAACACACTACTACAAACACTCACCACTTGTACCACAGTGTAGGCCTCCTCCCACACACCACACCACACTACCACAACAGACAATCCTTCAACATATACCTTTGGGGCTGCCAGGGTTTCTGTAGTCAGTCAAGTGGGATTACAAGCCAAGATTTACTAATACATAGCAAATATTCTTCAAAACAGCATAATTTTGATATAATAGGTTTATCATCCACTGACAAAGGAATTCAATTTATCATGAGAATTAATTTGCTAGAAGGGATGGTTATGATGGCCAATACAGGTGACAGGAGGGTCAGAGGCATGTAATGATTTTAGCACTACAACAACAGGGTCTCTCTATCTCTCATGACAGAAATATTTGAGCTGGGAGCAAAGAACAAAGAATAAACAAGCATTAAGGGCCAACTATCAGTACCATGCCTAGTGAGGTGAACTAATCATCATCATCATCATCTTCGTAATCAATTATTTTTCAATCATCGTAACCATTTTTTCTTTTTCTTTTTCAAGCAGTCACTCCTAACCTGTTTATTTATCTTTTTTACACATGGATAAAATGCACAGGGCCCATAAAGCAAAGAGGAAACCCAAGAGAGAGTGAAACTACCTGCAAGCCCAATGAAATGGCTCATACACTCATTCACTTACCATTCAAATCCTACTATCTTACACACACACACACACACACACACACACACACACAAAACCATGGGGACATCACACATCCTTGCTCTCTCTAATCATAAACCACGACAACCCAACCCAACAGACATCAACACCATCACAAACACCCAAACGATACACAGACCAAGAAAACACAACAATGAAGGAGAAATATCAACAGCATAGCCTAAGAATCAGCATAACGATAGTAATTCTATAAACGTATCAACCATTGGCTGTCATGTTGGAGACCTTGCAACTTTATACAACATCGTCTGCCATCATCCAATCCTATGTCACCCCATAAGGAGCGTAGGAAGCCAGGGCTAGGCATACTGCACAAAATTATCTGCTCAACACATAATACTGCTGATTTCTGAGATGCCCTGGGTTGAAAGACGATAGAGACCTGACAGGCAAATTGGTTCTTGCTCATGCTTAGGAAAATATGGCAAATGACTGTGTGATAGGAAGAGATATATCAAAATAGTTTAGTCTATGGCCACCCTAGGATCTTGAAAATATGGCAAATGACTGTGTGATAGGAAGAGATATAGCAAAATAGTTTAGTCTATGGGCACCCCAGGATCTCTCCCTACCTATCTATTAATCTATCTATAGCCTGACGCCCTAATCCATATAGTTATAAAATTTCAAACGCGTGGCACATTTCCCACACACCGATAACAGTATAACATATTCCAATTCAACATATAACTATAGTCAGTTTATTTCCATCTGATAAAACAAGGCAACTTTTATCACTTCAGTACTAAATCACTGATAAAATTCAGTATGCCTTGGTGATGGGGTACAGATGAGTCTCCTTGGTTACTAGTCAAATTAACTCTCCAGTCTGACTACACTTGGCCATACAGCTAACGGTCAGGTGAAGCAAACTGACTATAGAATAAATCAACAGAAATAAAGACACCAAAAAAACACACCCACATCAATATATAAAACATCGTCAGCCACAGGAAAAAAAATATAACAAACATAAGCCGTATTAACGATAAATGTTCATATATATGCAGGGAAAAATCTTGTTAATCTCTCACCTAAATGAAGGGAATCAACTGCTATGTTTAATGAGGGGAATAAACTCAGAAGGATTGTTATTCTTGGATATAAATGAAGGGAAACGACTCAAGTTGCTCATCAACCTTTGACATAAATGGTCGTTAACTAAGGATGCTTGTTAGTTTTAAAATCTCAGTGCTATTTAGGACAATACATTTTTCTTTTTAATGCAGAGAAGCAGAAACTGAAGAGTGCAAGAAATAATACACAAAAGAGAGCCAAATGCAAGATATCTTAGATCTGAAAATCCTGCACACATTGCATTTACAAGACTGGAGGTCACAGGCAGAGGGAAATAGAGATTGAGAAAAATAAATTCAAGTTGACCTGTTGCCAATTACAATCAACCAAAGAAGGACAAGAGTACATATTTTTTTCAGCATATTATTTCCTGTGGCTGACTGTGCACTACATCACAATGACATGGTAATAATAATAATAATGCAAATATAACAAGAAAATGGGCATAACAATTGGCGTACAAACACAATAGCCAACATCAACAGTTCAGGAGGGATAATATATACAAAACACCTATTTTTATTGCTGGGTAAACAAGCACGATGGCTTTCTTGCAGAGTCCTTTTATTTGCCACAGTTATTTACGATCTTTTGGGCTGATGATACCTGCTGTTGTGGTGGTCCCTGGCTCATTTTAATTACTAAGAATCAGAGTCAATGCTGGAGAACCTAAATACTGGAATTTAATCAAAGAACAGAGGCAATAAGAGCTCCAGAATTCTTACAACCAAGATTATCCTCTAATATTCTTCAGACGTGTGTGTGCATCTTTCAGGAGTTTACTCTGGAAAATGATGCATATATCCTTAGCAAAGTTTCAGAGCTCACTTAGCCACATCTCATTCAAGAAGGTAGATGATGCTATGTTGGTTCAGAGAAGTGGTTTGATTACAGCACTACTACACAGGCATATCCAAACACCTGCCACTGTCCTACTTAGCCAGGAATACAGGACCACACCAACAGCAGCCCACAATTTACTAAACCAAAACACAGGGTTGCCCATATATATCTGGTGTTGTCGGCTCAGTCTGCGGGTATGGGAGCAGCACGTATATTGACAACTTAATTATGCTCCATTTAATTGGGTATTAAATTACCATCATTCCCTTGTAAATGCTAATTGAAACATGACTAATATGGTGCTAGTCATGAAGAAGTGCTATGGAAAGGATGTTGGGCCACAGTGCTATCTTATTCTGCCAGTGACGTGAGGGAAATGAATCTGCATAAGGACAAAAATCTTGTCTCTTTGTGTCATGTTTGTGTCATACCTTGTGCCATGCTTTGGTGTGTCATGTCTGTGTGTGTCGTGTTTCTGCATGTCATGTCTCAGTGGCTGTTCAATTTGTATATGGATGAAGCTATAAGAGAGGTAATAGGAAGGAATGTGAATATATTGGTATCTAGTGAGGGAGGGTAAGATGTGGAAACTTCCTGAGCTGTTGCTTGCTGATGATACTGTATTGTGATGAATGTGAACTGCAAGGCTTGGTGCATGAGTCTGAGGATGTAAGAAACAGAATCCTAAAGAGAATATACGTATGGGTAAAGTTATGGTCTTGAGGGAAATCACAGCATACAGAGTGAGACTGGATGGTGAGGAAATAGATAATGAAGGTGCATCCAAGTACTTTAGAGTGATGAGTGAGGATGGAAGGATGTGCTTGAATGGGTACAGCAGGGTAGAAAGGCTGCTGGATCACTGAAAGCTGTGATAAGACGTTGAGAAATGAGGCTTAGATCCTGTTGGAAGGACACAAGAGTGAGAGCAGTGGAAATGACCTGAGGAATGTGTGGAGTTTTATGGACTGACAGATATACAAATGAGGAAGTGCAAAAGTGCTGTGGTGCTATTAGGAGAAATACTTTGAGGTAGTTTGGCCATGTAGAGGATGGGGAATGAGAGAATGACTAGAAGGTATGTGTATGATGTGAAGAGGAGGAGAGACCATGGCAGAGACGGAAGACTGGAGTGGAGAGATACAAGGGAGGGAGGTGTGCGTTGGAGAGAGGGCAGTCAAATAGCAGATGACAGAATGACATGGAGTTAATTTGTTTGTGGCCCCCCCTTATGCTACTGAGATGTCTGGCAATAGATAAAAGTCAGTGGAGGGTAAAAATCTCTTCTTACCAAAATGAGTGAACTTTAAGCAATTACTGAAGAATATGCAAGAGGAGATATTAAATTACTTGATAAAAAATGCAACCAATGGCTGCAAACAAGGAATCACTATCAAGTAAGAAAGGGTTATGGGAAACAGAAAATGATGCAGGGTAGTGATGGTAAAGCCGACTGAGCCTCCACCATATCAATCATCAAATCATCAAAATCAATAATCATCATTCATTATTATTCCAATCATCACTGCAATCGTCATCCTCATCATCCCAGCCTCTTCTTCCCACCTAAGGATGGGGTAAGGTATGGTTCAAAAGGCAACAACAAAACACATGGGATCAGACATGTTATATATGAACCACCCTGTATTTTTTAGCATCTGTGGCACATAACCAGGACTTAACTGCATCTGTTTGTGATGTACAGGCATGTGCAAAAGTATGCCAACAATACTCTGCCAGCACTAACTTGCATTTCATATTTAACACTCTTCCCCAAATGACTAGAGGGTAACATTCCTTCGGTTGCCTGTTTTCCTGATGCCAGGAACAGACACCTTCATATGGCAATGATTAGCTATTAAATGTCAGATTAAAATACCAGCCTTCAGTTCCTTTACTATCCCCATACAGGAGAATGGTGGACTAGGAAAGAATAGTAACGTTGATGTGCAGTCCTTACCACATAAAATATTTCAAACAACACCTTCCATTCCTACAGCTGGCAGAGAAGTGTCTACATACTTTGCTCATGCTCAGGACAGGATTTATGCAAAACATTTCATGACCAATGGTTGTGTACGGCTGGCCAGTTGTCTATAACCTTAGTCGCTTTACTCAAATCTGGCGAAGATGTCTTCTTTCAGAGCTGATGGCAGCAGGTAAAGAAACTGGTTGTTTGATACGATTATTAATCAAAGTGGACATCTCGCGACTATCATGAGTGACAAGCCACGTGGCTTCTGGCTACCCAAGATATACGTTACTACACTTGGTGGTAATATACAACTAGACAGTCACGTGGTGGTGTAAGGAGTTACGGCGCTCCAGCTGGATGTGGCAATATCCGGTATTAAATCAGTCAGTAGCTAGTCCCAGGTCTCTTCACAAAATGGGGAAACAAAAAATTGGTGAATGACTGGGTGGCTGTGAATGTGAGATCCAGCATCTGATAGATGTGAACAAAGTGTGCAAAGTCTGGCTTGCAATATCCACTTAAGAACGTATGCCCAATCCTTGAGGCATTGCCTAGGCCGTAAAAAACAAATAAAAAAGCCGGCCATCAAACACAACCCCCTCATAGAGCATTCCGCCCCCTTACTGCACGGCCACAACGTGATTATTGCAAGCAAGGCCTGAGCGCATGTTTTACCTAGAGAAGCATCCACCTGTGTGCCACTTATCCTTTCAACATACGCAATGATGGACTCCTTCTCACTGTCCGACAGCCCTCATTACCCACGTCAAAACGAATATATGTCATGGCACACAATGGTGGGTTGTGTGTGCTGTAAAAGTAGTGACCCAACCCCCAGGCATCCCCAATCCCCCAAATCCCCAATAGTAGCAAAGGGACTTGGGGCCACGCTACACGACAGTATTATGGCAACTAATTCGGCGCACAATTTTTAAGCTTGTCTTTACGATGCAGACTTTTTCTTCATTTACTGCCGGCGTAAAACTTTAATCTCCTCAGTCTGACTTGGCGCTTATAATCTTTTCAAGCGTACCGGTACTTAGCGTTCCAACTTCGACACGGGGGAATCGACGGGCCGAGGTTCGTAAACGACGAGCATACAACTAGACAGTCACGTGGTGGTGTAAGGAGTTACGGCGCTCCAGCTGGATGTGGCAATATCCGGTATTAAATCAGTCAGTAGCTAGTCCCAGGTCTCTTCACAAAATGGGGAAACAAAAAATTGGTGAATGACTGGGTGGCTGTGAATGTGAGATCCAGCATCTGATAGATGTGAACAAAGTGTGCAAAGTCTGGCTTGCAATATCCACTTAAGAACGTATGCCCAATCCTTGAGGCATTGCCTAGGCCGTAAAAAACAAATAAAAAAAGCCGGCCATCAAACACAACCCCCTCATAGAGCATTCCGCCCCCTTACTGCACGGCCACAACGTGATTATTGCAAGCAAGGCCTGAGCGCATGTTTTACCTAGAGAAGCATCCACCTGTGTGCCACTTATCCTTTCAACATACGCAATGATGGACTCCTTCTCACTGTCCGACAGCCCTCATTACCCACGTCAAAACGAATATATGTCATGGCACACAATGGTGGGTTGTGTGTGCTGTAAAAGTAGTGACCCAACCCCCCAGGCATCCCCAATCCCCCAAATCCCCAATAGTAGCAAAGGGACTTGGGGCCACGCTACACGACAGTATTATGGCAACTAATTCGGCGCACAATTTTTAAGCTTGTCTTTACGATGCAGACTTTTTCTTCATTTACTGCCTGCGTAAAACTTTAATCTCCTCAGTCTGACTTGTCTCTTTTAATTTCTTCGAGCGTACCGGTACTTAGCGTTCCAACTTCGACACGGGGGAATCGACGGGCCGAGGTTCGTAAACGACGAGCATACAACTAGACAGTCACGTGGTGGTGTAAGGAGTTACGGCGCTCCAGCTGGATGTGGCAATATCCGGTATTAAATCAGTCAGTAGCTAGTCCCAGGTCTCTTCACAAAATGGGGAAACAAAAAATTGGTGAATGACTGGGTGGCTGTGAATGTGAGATCCAGCATCTGATAGATGTGAACAAAGTGTGCAAAGTCTGGCTTGCAATATCCACTTAAGAACGTATGCCCAATCCTTGAGGCATTGCCTAGGCCGTAAAAAACAAATAAAAAAGCCGGCCATCAAACACAACCCCCTCATAGAGCATTCCGCCCCCTTACTGCACGGCCACAACGTGATTATTGCAAGCAAGGCCTGAGCGCATGTTTTACCTAGAGAAGCATCCACCTGTGTGCCACTTATCCTTTCAACATACGCAATGATGGACTCCTTCTCACTGTCCGACAGCCCTCATTACCCACGTCAAAACGAATATATGTCATGGCACACAATGGTGGGTTGTGTGTGCTGTAAAAGTAGTGACCCATACCCCCAGGCATCCCCAATCCCCCAAATCCCCAATAGTAGCAAAGGGACTTGGGGCCACGCTACACGACAGTATTATGGCAACTAATTCGGCGCACAATTTTTAAGCTTGTCTTTACGATGCAGACTTTTTCTTCATTTACTGCCGGCGTAAAACTTTAATCTCCTCAGTCTGACTTGGCGCTTATAATCTTTTCAAGCGTACCGGTACTTAGCGTTCCAACTTCGACACGGGGGAATCGACGGGCCGAGGTTCGTAAACGACGAGCATACAACTAGACAGTCACGTGGTGGTGTAAGGAGTTACGGCGCTCCAGCTGGATGTGGCAATATCCGGTATTAAATCAGTCAGTAGCTAGTCCCAGGTCTCTTCACAAAATGGGGAAACAAAAAATTGGTGAATGACTGGGTGGCTGTGAATGTGAGATCCAGCATCTGATAGATGTGAACAAAGTGTGCAAAGTCTGGCTTGCAATATCCACTTAAGAACGTATGCCCAATCCTTGAGGCATTGCCTAGGCCGTAAAAAACAAATAAAAAAGCCGGCCATCAAACACAACCCCCTCATAGAGCATTCCGCCCCCTTACTGCACGGCCACAACGTGATTATTGCAAGCAAGGCCTGAGCGCATGTTTTACCTAGAGAAGCATCCACCTGTGTGCCACTTATCCTTTCAACATACGCAATGATGGACTCCTTCTCACTGTCCGACAGCCCTCATTACCCACGTCAAAACGAATATATGTCATGGCACACAATGGTGGGTTGTGTGTGCTGTAAAAGTAGTGACCCAACCCCCCAGGCATCCCCAATCCCCCAAATCCCCAATAGTAGCAAAGGGACTTGGGGCCACGCTACACGACAGTATTATGGCAACTAATTCGGCGCACAATTTTTTAAGCTTGTCTTTACGATGCAGACTTTTTCTTCATTTACTGCCGGCGTAAAACTTTAATCTCCTCAGTCTGACTTGGCGCTTATAATCTTTTCAAGCGTACCGGTACTTAGCGTTCCAACTTCGACACAGGGGAATCGACGGGCCGAGGTTCGTAAACGACGAGCATACAACTAGACAGTCACGTGGTGGTGTAAGGAGTTACGGCGCTCCAGCTGGATGTGGCAATATCCGGTATTAAATCAGTCAGTAGCTAGTCCCAGGTCTCTTCACAAAATGGGGAAACAAAAAATTGGTGAATGACTGGGTGGCTGTGAATGTGAGATCCAGCATCTGATAGATGTGAACAAAGTGTGCAAAGTCTGGCTTGCAATATCCACTTAAGAACGTATGCCCAATCCTTGAGGCATTGCCTAGGCCGTAAAAAACAAATAAAAAAGCCGGCCATCAAACACAACCCCCTCATAGAGCATTCCGCCCCCTTACTGCACGGCCACAACGTGATTATTGCAAGCAAGGCCTGAGCGCATGTTTTACCTAGAGAAGCATCCACCTGTGTGCCACTTATCCTTTCAACATACGCAATGATGGACTCCTTCTCACTGTCCGACAGCCCTCATTACCCACGTCAAAACGAATATATGTCATGGCACACAATGGTGGGTTGTGTGTGCTGTAAAAGTAGTGACCCAACCCCCAGGCATCCCCAATCCCCCAAATCCCCAATAGTAGCAAAGGGACTTGGGGCCACGCTACACGACAGTATCATGGCAACTAATTCGGCGCACAATTTTTTAAGCTTGTCTTTACGATGCAGACTTTTTCTTCATTTACTACCGGCGTAAAACTTTAATCTCCTCAGTCTGACTTGGCGCTTATAATCTTTTCAAGCGTACCGGTACTTAGCGTTCCAACTTCGACACAGGGGAATCGACGGGCCGAGGTTCGTAAACGACAAGCATACAACTAGACAGTCACGTGGTGGTGTAAGGAGTTACGGCGCTCCAGCTGGATGTGGCAATATCCGGTATTAAATCAGTCAGTAGCTAGTCCCAGGTCTCTTCACAAAATGGGGAAACAAAAAATTGGTGAATGACTGGGTGGCTGTGAATGTGAGATCCAGCATCTGATAGATGTGAACAAAGTGTGCAAAGTCTGGCTTGCAATATCCACTTAAGAACGTATGCCCAATCCTTGAGGCATTGCCTAGGCCGTAAAAAACAAATAAAAAAGCCGGCCATCAAACACAACCCCCTCATAGAGCATTCCGCCCCCTTACTGCACGGCCACAACGTGATTATTGCAAGCAAGGCCTGAGCGCATGTTTTACCTAGAGAAGCATCCACCTGTGTGCCACTTATCCTTTCAACATACGCAATGATGGACTCCTTCTCACTGTCCGACAGCCCTCATTACCCACGTCAAAACGAATATATGTCATGGCACACAATGGTGGGTTGTGTGTGCTGTAAAAGTAGTGACCCAACTCCCCAGGCATCCCCAATCCCCCAAATCCCCAATAGTAGCAAAGGGACTTGGGGCCACGCTACACGACAGTATTATGGCAACTAATTCGGCGCACAATTTTTTAAGCTTGTCTTTACGATGCAGACTTTTTCTTCATTTACTGCCGGCGTAAAACTTTAATCTCCTCAGTCTGACTTGGCGCTTTTAATTTATTCTAGCGTACCGGTACTTAGCGTTCCAACTTCGACACAGGGGAATCGACGGGCCGAGGTTCGTAAACGACAAGCATACAACTAGACAGTCACGTGGTGGTGTAAGGAGTTACGGCGCTCCAGCTGGATGTGGCAATATCCGGTATTAAATCAGTCAGTAGCTAGTCCCAGGTCTCTTCACAAAATGGGGAAACAAAAATTGGTGAATGACTGGGTGGCTGTGAATGTGAGATCCAGCATCTGATAGATGTGAACAAAGTGTGCAAAGTCTGGCTTGCAATATCCACTTAAGAACGTATGCCCAATCCTTGAGGCATTGCCTAGGCCGTAAAAAACAAATAAAAAAGCCGGCCATCAAACACAACCCCCTCATAGAGCATTCCGCCCCCTTACTGCACGGCCACAACGTGATTATTGCAAGCAAGGCCTGAGCGCATGTTTTACCTAGAGAAGCATCCACCTGTGTGCCACTTATCCTTTCAACATACGCAATGATGGACTCCTTCTCACTGTCCGACAGCCCTCATTACCCACGTCAAAACGAATATATGTCATGGCACACAATGGTGGGTTGTGTGTGCTGTAAAAGTAGTGACCCAACCCCCTAGGCATCCCCAATCCCCCAAATCCCCAATAGTAGCAAAGGGACTTGGGGCCACGCTACACGACAGTATTATGGCAACTAATTCGGCGCACAATTTTTTAAGCTTGTCTTTACGATGCAGACTTTTTCTTCATTTACTGCCGGCGTAAAACTTTAATCTCCTCAGTCTGACTTGGCGCTTATAATTTCTACGAGCGTACCGGTACTTAGCGTTCCAACTTCGACACAGGGGAATCGACGGGCCGAGGTTCGTAAACGACAAGCATACAACTAGACAGTCACGTGGTGGTGTAAGGAGTTACGGCGCTCCAGCTGGATGTGGCAATATCCGGTATTAAATCAGTCAGTAGCTAGTCCCAGGTCTCTTCACAAAATGGGGAAACAAAAAAATTGGTGAATGACTGGGTGGCTGTGAATGTGAGATCCAGCATCTGATAGATGTGAACAAAGTGTGCAAAGTCTGGCTTGCAATATCCACTTAAGAACGTATGCCCAATCCTTGAGGCATTGCCTAGGCCGTAAAAAACAAATAAAAAAAGCCGGCCATCAAACACAACCCCCTCATAGAGCATTCCGCCCCCTTACTGCACGGCCACAACGTGATTATTGCAAGCAAGGCCTGAGCGCATGTTTTACCTAGAGAAGCATCCACCTGTGTGCCACTTATCCTTTCAACATACGCAATGATGGACTCCTTCTCACTGTCCGACAGCCCTCATTACCCACGTCAAAACGAATATATGTCATGGCACACAATGGTGGGTTGTGTGTGCTGTAAAAGTAGTGACCCAACCCCCAGGCATCCCCAATCCCCCAAATCCCCACTAGTAGCAAAGGGACTTGGGGCCACGCTACACGACAGTATTATGGCAACTAATTCGGCACAAAACTTTTA
Organism: Coenobita brevimanus; assembly: GCF_032717465.1. NCBI lineage: Eukaryota > Metazoa > Arthropoda > Malacostraca > Decapoda > Coenobitidae > Coenobita > Coenobita brevimanus. The sequence continues at coordinate 8,199 of NW_027642644.1, read as the reverse complement.
AAGCTTATTTTTACGAAGCAGACTTTTCGTTCATTTACTGCCAGCGCAAAACTTTAATCTCCTCAGTCTGACTTGGCGCTAATTTTTTTAAAAGCATACCGATACTTAACGTTCCAACTTCCACACAGGGGAATCGACGGGCCGAGGTTCGTAAACAATGAGTAACGCCAGAACTGCAGGGTTGATTGGTCTGGGTGATTTAAACGGACAACATAGCGACAATATACACAAGTATCACTGGCCATAAAAAAATTGTAAAACCTGTCCACTGTGCATCAATTACAATACAAACATCAACATAATAATCAAGCAATAATCATATGCATATTTCACTTGGGTGTCTTCTAGGTGGCTCAGGAGGCTTGCTAAGAAATCACGTTAGGAAATCACCCCAGCCACAAAGAAGACAAGCCATTTTGACTGAACTAACACCAGACACTGTTCAATTGAGAGAAACACTACTAGTGGTCAAAGCCATCAAAAATAACATGAGGAACCTTTCCATCACAAAATTCTTGCAGTATACCGGGTATCTACCTAGCTAACACTTACTGCAATATATCTACTATCTATGTGTATCTGTGTAGTGTTTACCTATCTGTGTACTTTATCTATCAGCTTGAAATATTGCTGAGCTGAGGCAACACCTTAGCAAGGAGACATGCTAATTATGAAGTGCAGGGGAAAGGTTTCAAAACTATCTGCTACTGGTAAACCTGGGGAATTTACTTACTGTACTCTTGTTACTCTACCCAGGCATAAAATAAGCATCTTAGCAATAGCTTATCAAGCAGAATGCTAGTCATGAAGAAGTGCAGTGGGATGGATGTAGACATGTAGTACTGTGTTATTCTACCACAGAGATATATGAAAAAAGCAGCTGAATGGACAAATCCCAGGCCACGTTACGGTGCAAGAAGTATGATAATTGAGCATAGACGAATATAAATAAGTTAAAAATCCATCCAATCAGCCATCATCCAATCCCACGTCGCCCCACTGAGGAGCGTAGGAACCCAGGGCTAGGCAAGTTGGTCCTGACATTTAAGATGAAAATGTTAAAAATAAAGCTCATTATTATCCTTAGACCCCTAATGCATCACTCTCAATTGAATAAAACCATCTGGTGTTAGTTGGAATAAAGACAGTTGCTCTCCCACTTACGAACAAGAGCTAAGAAGAATTGCTGTTGAGATTAAACACTTACCGGCTTGAGATTTCATTCGGCTGTGTGGTTGCCAGCCTGATAGTGCCAGGGATTGACTCCTGGCACTGCATCATCCTAGCTTATCATCAATCATCGTCGTCGTTGATTGGCCAGTAAAATCAGCACCTAGACTAAGTTAACTGGCCTTCTATATCCTAGTGGTGGAATGATCTAGTTATGGAGCCTAGCACTAACTATTCTATCATCAATCATCGTCGTCGTCATCAATAGGCAAGTAAAATCAGTACCTAGACTAAGTTAACTGGTCTTGTATACCCTAGTGGTGGAATGATCTAGTTATGTAGCCCAGCACTGCCACTGATCATAATTAAAATCATCATTAGGCATTATCATCATCATTCCTGACTCCTCTTCCCACCCAACGATGAGGTCAGGAGTTCTCTATTAAAATATCGTAAGTAGGGGAGCAACTGTTATACTGTCCATCTCAACTTGGCTTAAAACTGATCTGGAAAGGATTGCTAGCCTTGTCTTACTCTGCTTCTGGCTGATGAAATTAGGCTGCCAAAGACAAAACTCTCTGCCAAGTCAAGGTGGACCATCCAAAAATTTTCTGACTCACATTTCAGACAGGTGGTTGTAGCTGTAGTTGTAGTAGAAGGAACTGAGATGTAGAAAGGTTTTCAGGATCAACGGCACTGGGAACCTCTATATCTATCACAGGTATTTCCATATCACAGGTATTTCCAGAGTTTTGAGGCCACTGAGTATTTTTCAACATTCACCACACAATCTTGTATCACTCTATGAGCAGTGAAGGAGCCCAGGGCTGGGCAAGTTGGTCCCAACATTCAATATGACAGTGACCAGCCACATTTATTCCCGAGTGGCATTACATTAACGATAAACCCCAACCACCCTTGGGTGCATGATGAGAAAAATTGAGCCAGCACCGCCGGCTCCAGCAGGGAGCACCACCAGGATCAACTCCAGCAGGCAGCACCACCAGGATCAACGCCAGCACGGCAGCACCACCAGGATCAACGCCAGCACAGCAGCACCAACTCAGCAATCGCAGGAACAGCAGCCTGAGTAACACAGACGGACCCTGAAAATAAGGCAAGGTTTTAGGAGATAATCTCAAGTGTGTTCAAACTTAATCCTTTTGTCTGTGGAGGAGTTCAATATGGATCTTAATTAACCCCTAGTGTATTGGTGCTGGATGGGGGGGGGAGGGCTGCCTGACTACATTTACACTTCTCAATGCCACACCTATCCCACAAGAGGAGAATTATGGACTACAGAAGGGTAACTCAGCCTGCAGTCCACTGGGATAATGTTCTGCTGTGCCTGGGGTTGAACTACTACTAGTACACAAGACCTAAGAAGAACAAATCCATTTTACATCATCTGTCTGGCTCAATTCCTTGGTTATAGTCCCTCAAGTACTTCCTTATTCCCAGCAGAACAAGAAATTCCGACGGCTCCTGTGTTAATCTTTTGTTACAACTCAGCACTGAATAAGGACAGATGGCAGTTTAAACAGATAGATAGTGGCAAACTGGGTAGTAGATAGATTCCTTCACAATGATGGCCGTCTCCTAATATAAATGAAAGAGTCTGGTGGTAGCAAGTATATTATGACAAGAGCAGAAGGCCCCATACTACAGGTCCCTTTGGCAAAATTCAAAAAAGTCACAATAGGACACTTACCTGAGAGTGGAGGCAGATGGTTGGTATTACCGTGATTGGGCAGCTGGTTGGTATTAATTTGGCAGCTGGCTGTGGCTTTCTTCTCCCCTTTCTCCATCTATGTTGGCAGTTTCCACAGCTGGGTCAATTAACACACCTGAAAAAATAGTACACATTAGTCCCTTCCTTCCAAACCTTGATTAACAAAAGTATCTGGTTAGCAGCAAGAACAATATAACCTGGGAACAGTAAGGTTTAATTACATGCCAGTAAGAATTTGCGAAGTCTGTAGTAATAATAATAATAGTAATAATAAGAGTAATAATAATAATCGTTTCATTTTTAAAGGCTCCAACATGCTTGCATGAGTCAGCCTTGGTCACCTAATGGCGGCTCTCCACGCTGCACGATCTATTGCAGCCTCCCTGTTCAGTCCCTTAACCCTGAGGTCACACTTAATGACCTCGTCCCATGTCTTTCTCGGTCTACCCCTCATAACCCCACCCCCAATATTAACATTTCTCACCCTCCTCACCCAATTATCATCCCCCATCCTCTCCACATGCCCAAACCATCTCAATTTACCTCTGCTCATCACAACACCAATACACTCCAGTCCCATCCTACCTCTCAACTCTTCCATCGTAAACCCAGCCCCCCCAGACCTTGAACGCAGGGACGTACTACACATCTACCTAATCACTGTCATTTCTGTACGTCTAAGCCTGCGAATATCCTCCTCCTTTAATGCTCAGGTCTCACTACCATACAGCATGACACTCCTAACACATGCTGCATACAAAGACCTCTTAGCACATAGGAAGAGTCCTCTCAATGTCATGAGAGGCAAGAGCTCCCTGAACTTCTTCCAACCAATTCTCACCCCAGCCACAGAGCTAGCTCCAGCACACATGTCTCCCAAATAACAAAACTCTTCCACACACTCAAGAGATTCACCAGCAAGATCAATCCCTTCACGCCTGACAATCTCCATCTGCTCTCCCCGACACGCCGTACACATAAAATCAGCAGTATCTCACAGTATACCTCTGACAGCATTACATCTCTTGCAACCCCATTTATCACAAACACCGCACAAGATGGAATTACTTCCCACGCCCTCGTGACAAACTGCACATGGCCACTCTCCCTCGTCTTTGACAGTACCGCCACTAACCCTAGATATCATCACTTTTGTTTTATCTGCAGTTACCCTTCAGCCCTTGTGCCCCATACCATCCCTCCACTTCCTAAATCTTTCCTCCGCTTCCCTTTCATTCTCTGCAATCAACACCAAATCATCAGCATGCAACATCTCCCACGGGAATCCGATTTTGAAGTCATGTGAAAGGGCTTCAAGTACCATGATAATCAACATAGGACTCAAAACTGACCCCTGATGCACACCAACGTTCACGGAAAACTCATCACTACGCAAATTTCCCCCGGATTTTTCCACAGATTTCATCCATTGAAATAAGCCCTATGCCCTATACTTATACAAAATAATATATACCAAAAAAAAATCAGGTAAGCAATAGTGTTATACACCAGGAATTGGCAAATTATCACCTGACAACACCTCACGTGCATTCATTCGCTACATTACCACGGTAATTTCCCCTTTGAATTATGCCTTGTAATCGATGTCTGTAATAAAAATATATATCAGAAAGGAAGGGAGAAGCCTAAGTGACATTTACATTCACCTGGAACTACCTATTTCTTTATGTATTGCCAAGATTTTCTACCTATAAAAAATTAGCATGTAAGTTAGCAGCAGTCAGCCTCAGTGTCACTGTCAACCCTTCCCTTCTCAGATAAGCCGCGGCATTTAGTTCCTTGTCCTCCGCTGTAGTGAAACCATGTCGCACTCGCGCCCCACCATTCCTGCCACTTCTGCGCCCATTGCAAAGGGCCCCGTGACCTCTACCCTTAAGAAAAGTAGTGAGGGAAGCAGGAAAGGCCTTAGTGACTCTGCAGTGGCACGTGAACTTGCAGAATTGTCCATGGTGATGATGGACAGTGATTTTGACGATTCGGGTGAATCGTGTGAGGTTATCGTGCGAGAAACTGCTACAACGAGTGCTTCAGTGTCGGAAGTAGTCTCTAACTCCAAGGGAAAGGAGCCTTTAGTGCAGCAAGGCAAGGAATTTGGGAAGGGAGTGAAAAGGCGGCGTGTTAGCCCCAGAACAATGCCCCCGCGTGACCCAGCCCGCCATGAGTCCCGAGTGCATTCACCTCCCCGTTCCCCAAGCCCCAATTCACTCATTTCTTCATCATCGTCGGCTGAGTTATCTCCGGAGTCTTCGTCGTCGGAGTCACCACCAGCATCAACAGTGAAGGCAGGCCATAGAGGAAGAGGTAAATTAAGGACTGTGAAAAGTAGTGTAGTTAGTAGGGTAAGGGCTGCTAGTGCCGTACGGCAACCCAGGGTCAGTGCGAGTGACCTTGAACGAGATAAATCTGCCTCACAGCCAATCTCCACCACCACCACCACCACCACCCACCCTACACCGCCACGACGGGGAATCCTGGATGCCTTCGCGTGGATGGAAGGGTCAGATTTTGTGCCTGAAAATTTAGTATTTGATGAGAGCTCCTCAGGAGTTCAGCCTGCCTTCACTATTGACGAAAATGCTGAGTGTGTGGACTACCTTTTGGCCTTCCTAGATGACGAAGTCATGCAGCACATATGTGATGAGACCAACAGGTATGAATCACAACCTGCTGCAAGTGGTACAGGTGCAGCCAAGATGCAACAGTGGTCCATGCTGGGAGTGCAGGAGCTGTATGTGTTCTTTGCCCTCATGCTTCTCATGCCACACTCCACGAAGCATGAGTTGGAAGAATACTGGTCCATGGACCCCTTACTACCCTCACCCACCTTCAATAAGTACATGGCCAGAGATTGCTTCGGGAACATCATGGGAAACCTGCACTTTGCCGACAACAATGTACCTTCCCAAACCGACCCACTCTGGAAGATCTGGGAGATTCTGAGCAGAATGAAGGATAATTTTATGCCATTCTTCCACCCCTTTCAGAAGGTTGTCATTGACGAATCCTTGGTTTTGTTCAGAGGACGTCTTCGGTTTGTTCAGTACATTCCAAGCAAACGCCATCGCTTTGGAATTAAGTTCTTTGTACTGTGCGACTGTAAGACGGGGTACATCCTTGACTTCATCATATATTCAGCCAGCACTGTCGATCTGGATAAAACACACCCCCTTGGCTTCTCAAGCTGTGTAGTGAAAGTGCTCCTAGAAAAGTATTTTGGTGGGAATCATGTGCTGTATACAGACAACTACTATACAGCACCGAAACTTGCCAAATACCTTTCTGAGCACGGCATTGGCTCCTGCGGCACAGTCAAAAGTAATCGTGCCCACTTCCCCAAATTCACAGAGGCAGGAACCTCGCAGCAAGGAGACGTGCACCTACACAAGTCTGAGAAGATGCTGGCAATACGGTGGCATTGCAAGAGGGTCGTGCACATGCTCACCACCGTACATAAGGCGGAGATGACAGACAGTGGGAAGGTCGACCGTAGGACAGGCGAACCTGTGATGAAACCTGATGCTGTGTTGGACTACAATATCAACATGCGGCTGGTGGACAAGTCCGACATGATGATTGGTGAGATTGACTGCCTCAGGAAGAATACTAGGTGGTACAGGAATGTTTTTCTGAATCTCATAGATATGACGATGCTGAACGCCTTCATCCTGTACAAGATGAAGGTCAAGCCACCCAAGTCCTTCTCCCTGAGGTTGTTCGCCAGGACTTGTGTCCAGCAGCTGCTGGAAAGATATGGTAGGGTGACAGCAGCAACTCCAAGGCGCCATCCAGTAACACTTCCCGACCGACTTGAGCAGAGGGCGTATATGGATCGGCACAGACTTGAGCTTATGCCTGCCACAGGGAAAAGGAAGGCTGCGATTCGCAGGTGTCAGGTGTGTGCACATACCACCCGCCGCAAACCTGAGCACAAACGCACCTCTTGGCAGCGCGCTGAGTGCCAGGTTCCCCTCTGTGTTACCTGTTTCTTCGATTGCCACAGCCAGAAGCAGTTCTAACAGTGCAAGTGTGAAAGGAGAATAATTTGGAAATAATGTATAAATAGCAAGTGAAAGCAATGGATGTTCAGTACATATGCTTGAACAGTGTACAGGTATTATAGTTTTATCTTACTGAAAGTGACAGTGAATAACATAGTGTAAGTAAAACAGAAGGGTAAATATTGAAAATAGAATAGAAAATGTAAATAGTAATGTAAGTAATTAGTAATATAAGAATATGAGTACAAATAATTTATGTTATAACAGTGAAAGTGAATCCGTGGCTCTCTACGTATTTTACTGAATGAAAAATTGAATGACTTCAGTGACAATAAACTAATACGACTGAAGGAAACTTATGGAGAAAGACTCCAGATATATATAAGTGTGATATAGTAATAGAAATATAAAGTGTGAGGGGTTTTATGAATAATAAATGACAGAGTACCAAGAGCGAACTAGCCCAACTGCGACGATCAGACGCGCTCGTAATTTCCATTGCTTTCACAGTGGTTTTTTTTTGGAGTATGGATCCCAAACTACTTGAAAATCATAGAGTAGTGTTTATAGTGTTTATATCTGGCTGTGGTAATCACATTACGGGTTGTCGGGAAGTGTAAAGTGGAGACTTCGTTACCCAACTTCAGAGGTCTCCACAAGTCCTACGGTAACCGACGAAGGCTCAACAAACATTCCAGGAGAAAGCTGAAGGTATGTGCCATAAGCATATGTAATTTTAATATTCTAGGACTAATAACTGATTTTTGGCAAATATTTTTTGAGAGTCTGTCGGAACCCGAATAACCCCGCGGGACAAGCAAAACATTGGTAAACATGCCCGCGGTGTAGGGGTTAATAATGTAACGTTGGGATACTTTGAAACAAATCTTGGTAAGCCATATGGTTTGTCACACACGTTACATGCCCACTGTGAGGAACGTTACCAGAAAATGATGTCAAGTTTCTCACGCACACCTTTGAACAAAAAATCAAAGTACCTGCACTGAAGTCCAATGATAAAACCCCTGTGTTTGTAATTTAGTATGTTATCTTTAAGTTTTTATTCTTTCCAAACAGTAAATTGATTTTGCCTGGTACCTGGTGAGTGTGCTTTACCATCATGTCTCCAATGACTCCAGCTGATTATTTGAATTCTGCTGGTATTCATTTTACACATGTATCATTGTGGACTGATAGGGAAGCAGCCCACTTCAAGAATAGGTATTCTATGGCAGCTCTAACCTCTTACAAAGCCATCCACAACTGCACTGCTAAATG
>NW_027642643.1:0-37129 GCF_032717465.1 Coenobita brevimanus | reverse complement strand
GTCTGGTGTTAGTTCAGTCAAAATGGCTTGTCTTCTTTGTGGCTGGGGTGATTTCCTAACGAGCCACCCGTACAGATTCACCCAAGTGAAATATGGCCAGATGATTGCTTGCGTTGAGATTGTCGCTATGGGGGTATCCGTTTAATTGATGCACAGTGGACGCCAATTTTTTTTAACCCTGGCAGTTCTGAGGAGACTTCAAGTATCATTGTCGCTATGTACGAATGTCCTCGAAAAGTCTGGCCATAAAAATCGACCCTTTAAAAGCAGTTCTGTGCCGAATTAGTTGCCATTTTGAACGTTACTCAGTATCGGTATGCTTTTAAAAAAATGGCCCCAAGTGAAATATGCATATGATTATTGCTTGATTATTATGTTGATGTTTGTATTGTAATTGATGCACAGAGGACAGATTTATGGCCAATGGTATGTATTCATTCACATTGTCAAGCCCAGTCATTCACCACACTTTTTTGTTTCCCCATCTATCAGCTACTGCTGGATTTAATACCGGATGTGCCACAACCACCCAGTCCTTACCACCACCACGTGACTGTCTAGTTGTTTCCCCATGCTCGTGAATATTTACAGTCCTTTTAAATCACCCGTAGTCTACCAATCAACCCTGCAGTTCTGGCGTTACTCATTGTTTACGAACCTCGGCCCGTCGATTCCCCTGTGTGGAAGTTGGAACGTTAAGTATCGGTATGCTTTTAAAAAAAATTAGTGCCAAGTCAGACTGAGGAGATTAAAGTTTTGCGCCGGCAGTAAATGAACAAAAAGTCTGCTTCGTAAAAATAAGCTGAAAAAATTGTGCGCCGAATTAGTTGCCATAATACTGTCGTGTAGCGTGGCCCCAAGTCCCTTTGCTACTAGTGGGGTTTTGGGGGATTGGGGATGCCTGGGGGGTTGGGTCAATACTTTTACAGCACACACAACCCACCATTGTGTGCCATGACATATATTCGTTTTGACGTGGGTAATGAGGGCTGTCGGACAGTGAGAAGGAGTCCATCATTGCGTGTGTTGGAAGGATAAGTGGCACACAGGTGGATGATTATATAGTTAACCATGCATTCAGCCCTTGCTTGCAATAACCACGTTGTGGCCGTACAGTAAGGGGGCGGAATGCTCTATGAGGGGGTTGTGAAGCCTTGATGGCCGGTTTTTGTTTATTTTTTACGGCCTAGGCAATGCCTCAAGGATTGGGCATACGTTCTTAAGTGGATATTGCAAGCCAGACGTTGCACACTTTGTTCACATCTATCAGATGCTGGACGTGACATTCACAGCCACCCAGTCATTCACCAGTTTTTTGTTTCCCCATTTTGTGAAGAGACCTGGGACTAGCTACTGACTGATTTAATACCGGATATTGCCACATCCAGCTGGAGCGCTGTAACTCTTTACACCACCACGTGACCGTCTAGTTGTATATTACCACCAAGTGTAGTAACTTATATCTTGGGTAGCCAGAAGCCACGTGGCTTGTCACTCATGATAGTCACCAGATGTCCACTTTGATTAGTAATCGTATCAAACAACCAGTTTCTTTACCTGCTGCTGTCAGCTCTGAAAGAAGACATCTTCGCCAGATTCGAATAAAGCGACTAAGGTTATAGACAACTGGCCAGCCGTACACAACCATTGGCTATGAAATGTTTTGCATAAATCCTGTCCTGAGCATGAGCAAAGTATGTAGACACTTCTCTGCCAGCTGTAGGAATGGAAGGTGTTGTTTGAAATATTTTATGTGGTAAGGACTGCACATCAACGTTACTATTCTTTCCTAGTCCACCATTCTCCTGTATGGGGATAGTAAAGGAACTGAAGGCTGTTCATTGCCATATGAAGGTGTCTGTTCCCGGCATCAGGAAAACAGGCAGGAATGTTACCCTCTAGTCATTTGGGGAAGAGTGTTAAATATGAAATACAAGTTAGTGCTGGCAGAGTATTGTTGGCATACTTTTGCACATGCCTGTACATCACAAACAGATGCAGTTAAGTCCTGGTTATGTGCCACAGATGCTAAAAAATACAGGGTGGTTCATATATAACATGTCTGATCCCATGTGTTTTGTTGTTGCATTTTGAACCATACCTTACCCCATCCTTAGCTGGGAAGAAGAGGCTGGGATGATGAGGATGACGATTGCAGTGATGATTGGAATAATAATGAATGATGATTATTGATTTTGATGATTTGATGATTGATATGGTGGAGGCTCAGTCGGCTTTACCATCACTACCCTGCATCATGTTCTGTTTCCCATAACCCTTTCTTACTTGATAGTGATTCCTTGTTTGCAGCCATTGGTTGCATTTTTTTATCAAGTAATTTAATATCTCCTCTTGCATATTCTTCAGTAATTGCTTAAAGTTCACTCATTTTGGTAAGAAGAGATTTTTACCCTCCACTGACTTTTATCTATTGCCAGACATCTCAATCGCATAAGGGGGGGCCACAAACAAATTAACTCCATGTCATTCTGTCATCTGCTATTTGACTGCCCTCTCTCCAACGCACACCTCCCTCCCTTGTATCTCTCCACTCCAGTCTTCCGTCTCTGCCATGGTCTCTCTTCCTCTTCACATCATACACATACCTTCTAGTCATTCTCTCATTCCTCATCCTCTACATGGCCAAACTACCTCAAAGTATTTCTCCTAATAGCACCACAGCACTTTTGCACTTCCTCATTTGTATATCTGTCAGTCCATAAAACTCCACACATTCCTCAGGTCATTTCCACTGCTCTCACTCTTGTGCCCTTCCAACAGGATCTAAGCCTCATTTCTCAACGTCTTATCACAGCTTTCAGTGATCCAGCAGCCTTTCTACCCTGCTGTACCCATTCAAGCACATCCTTCCATCCTCACTCATCACTCTAAAGTACTTGGATGCACCTTCATTATCTATTTCCTCAGCATCCAGTCTCACTCTGTATGCTGTGATTTCCCTCAAGACCATAACTTTACCCATACGTATATTCTCTTTAGGATTCTGTTTCTTACATCCTCAGACTCATGCACCAAGCCTTGCAGTTCACATTCATCACAATACAGTATCATCAGCAAGCAACAGCTCAGGAAGTTTCCACATCTTACCCTCCCTCACTAGATACCAATATATTCACATTCCTTCCTATTACCTCTCTTATAGCTTCATCCATATACAAATTGAACAGCCACTGAGACATGACATGCAGAAACACGACACACACAGACATGACACATAAAAGCGTGGCACAAGGTATGACACAAACATGACACAAAGAGACAAGATTTTTGTCCTTATGCAGATTTATTTCCCTCACGTCACTGGCAGAATAAGATAGCACTGTGGCCCAACATCCTTTCCATAGCACTTCTTCATGACTAGCACCATATTAGTCATGTTTCAACTAGCATTTACAAAGGAGTGATGGTAATTTAATACCCAGTTAAACGGAGCATAATTAAGTTGTCAAAATACGTGCTGCTCCCATACCCGCAGACTGAGCCGACAACACCAGATATATATGGGCAGCCCTGTATTTTGGTTTAGTAAATTGTGGGCTGCTGTTGCTGTGGTCCTGTATTCCTGGCTAAGTAGGACAGTGGCAGGTGTTTGGATATGCCTGTGTAGTAGTGCTGTAATCAAACCACTTCTCTGAACCAACATAGCATCATCTACCTTCTTGAATGAGATGTGGCTAAATGAGCTCTGAAACTTTGCTAAGGATATATGCATGTCATTTTCCAGAGTAAACTCCTTAAAGATTCACACACACGTCTGAAGAATATTAGAGGATAATCTTGGTTGTAAGAATTTTGGAGCTCTTATTGCCTCTTTTCTTTGATTAAATTCCAGTATTTAGGTTCTCCAGCATTGACTCTGATTCTTAGTAATTAGAATGAGCCAGGGACCACCACAACAGCAGGTATTATCAGCCCAAAAGATCGTAAATAACTGTGGCAAATAAAAGGACTCTGCAAGAAAGCCATAGTGCTTGTTTACCCAACAATAAAAATAGGTGTTTTGTATATATTATCCCCCCTGAACTGTTGATGTTGGCTATTGTATTTGTACGCCAATTGTTATGCCCATTTTCCTGTTATATTTGCATTATTATTATCACCATGTCATTGTGATGTAGTGCACAGTCAGCCACAGGAAAAAATATGCTGAAGAAAATATGTACTCTTGTCCTTCTTTGGTTGATTGTAATTGGCAACAGGTCAACTTGAATTTATTTTTCTCAATATTTCCCTCTGCCTGTGACCTCCAGTCTTGTAAATGCAATGTGTGCAGGAATTTCAGATGTAAGATATCTTGCATTTGGCTCTCTTTTGTGTATTATTTCTTGCACTCTTCAGTTTCTGCTTCTCTGCATTAAAAAGAAAATGTATTGTCCTAAATAGCACTGAGATTTTAAAACTAACAAGCATCCTTAGTTAACGACCATTTATGTCAAAGGTTGATGAGCAACTTGAGTCGTTTCCCTTCATTTATATCCAAGAATAACAATCCTTCTGAGTTTATTCCCCTCATTAAACATAGCAGTTGATTCCCTTCATTTAGGTGAGAGATTAACAAGATTTTTCCCTGCATATATATGAACATTTATCGTAAATACGGCTTATGTTTGTTATATTTTTTTTCCTGTGGCTGACGATGTTTTATATATTGATGTGGGTGTGTTTTTTTGGTGTCTATTTCTGTTGATTTATTCTATAGTCAGTTTGCTTCACCTGACCGTTAGCTGTATGGCCAAGTGTAGTCAGACTGGAGAGTTAATTTGACTAGTAACCAAGGAGACTCATCTGTACCCCATCACCAAGGCATACTGAATTTTATCAGTGATTTAGTACTGAAGTGATAAAAGTTGCCTTGTTTTATCAGATGGAAATAAACTGACTATAGTTATATGTTGAATTGGAATATGTTATACTGTTATCGGTGTGTGGGAAATGTGCCACGCGTTTGAAATTTTATAAGTATATGGATTAGGGCGTCAGGCTATAGATAGATTAATAGATAGGTAGGGAGAGATCCTGGGGTGCCCATAGACTAAACTATTTTGCTATATCTCTTCCTATCACACAGTCATTTGCCATATTTTCAAGATCCTAGGGTGGCCATAGACTAAACTATTTTGATATATCTCTTCCTATCACACAGTCATTTGCCATATTTTCCTAAGCATGAGCAAGAACCAATTTGCCTGTCAGGTCTCTATCGTCTTTCAACCCAGGGCATCTCAGAAATCAGCAGTATTATGTGTTGAGCAGATAATTTAGTGCAGTATGTCTAGCCCTGGCTTCCTACGCTCCTTATGGGGTGACATAGGATTGGATGATGGCAGACGATGTTGTATAAAGTTGCAAGGTCTCCAACATGACAGCCAATGGTTGATACGTTTTTAGAATTACTGTCGTTATGCTGATTCTTAGGCTATGCTGTTGATATTTCTCCTTCATTGTTGTGTTTTCTTGGTCTGTGTATCGTTTGGGTGTTTGTGATGGTGTTGATGTCTGTTGTGTTGGGTTGTCGTGGTTTATGATTAGAGAGAGCAAGGATGTGTGATGTCCCCATGGTTTTGTGTGTGTGTGTGTGTGTGTGTGTAAGATCCTAGGATTTGAATGGTAAGTGAATGAGTGTATGAGCCATTTCATTGGGCTTGCAGTTAGTTTCACTCTCTCTTGGGTTTCCTCTTTGCTTTATGGGCCCTGTGCATTTTATCCATGTGTAAAAAAGATAAATAAACAGGTTAGGAGTGACTGCTTGAAAAAGAAAAAGAAAAAATGGTTACGATGATTGAAAAATAATTGATTACGAAGATGATGATGATGATGATTAGTTCACCTCACTAGGCATGGTACTGATAGTTGGCCCTTAATGCTTGTTTATTCTTTGTTCTTTGCTCCCAGCTCAAATATTTCTGTCATGAGAGATAGAGAGACCCTGTTGTTGTAGTGCTAAAATCATTACATGCCTCTGACCCTCCTGTCACCTGTATTGGCCATCATAACCATCCCTTCTAGCAAATTAATTCTCATGATGAATTCCTTTGTCAGTGGATGATAAACCTATTATATCAAAATTATGCTGTTTTGAAGAATATTTGCTATGTATTAGTAAATCTTGGCTTGTAATCCCACTTGACTGACTACAGAAACCCTGGCAGCCCCAAAGGTATATGTTGAAGGATTGTCTGTTGTGGTAGTGTGGTGTGGTGTGTGGGAGGAGGCCTACACTGTGGTACAAGTGGTGAGTGTTTGTAGTAGTGTGTTGTGGTGAGGGGGGAGGCCTTACACTGTGGTAAATGTGAGTGTGGTGTGGTGTGGCAGGAAGCATTACACTGTGGGCATAGTGCATTGTGTGTGAGTTGTGTATTGTGTTGGCATTGAAGTAGAGAAAGATGATGATTGTGTTGAAATCTGGGTATACTCATTTCACTCTAACTTGGCACAAATATTCATGTTTTGGTAGTTTTTTTTTAACGTGTCCCACTGGCAGAAACCAAACATTAGACCTGCATTCACTCCATAGCTTTTCATTGTGACAGGCCTCATATTTTAATGCCTGTTTACTGTATTCTTACAAGTCAGCATTCATGAGAGAGCCTAAGCCATTTTTAGACCAAGTTAGAGTTGTGTTTCTCTGGTTATGGTTGAGTCTGAAGGGTGGGTGTCTGGTGATGGTTTGTGAAGGTTTCTGTTGTATATCTAGGTAGTAGTTATGTACCATCTGAAATAGTAGAAATAAAGTTTAAAAAGAAAGACAAAAAAGTGGATGACGGCCACAGCCACTTGGCGGACTGCACTTGGGCTACTGGACTGCACTTAGGCCACCAGTATTGCAGATGGTCGGAGCCAGTGACCTGTACTGTGAAATTCCCTATGCTTTTCACAGCACAGTTCCTTTGGAATGGGGGCCGTTTTAAGAGGGTAGGAAAAAATATGTATCCTTCTGAAAAATACTGTTGGGTATAGGATGAGAATAGGTTGTAAGTACTCTTTGTAATGTAAGTTCTTATTACATGCTTTCCATAGCTGTTCTTCCAAACCAGCGTCATATTTTAGTGCTTATATACTGTATTCTTACAATACAGCATCCATGAGAGAGAGCACAGGGCCTTTTTAGACCAAGTGAGAGTAAAAAGAGAGAGAGAGTATAGGTTGTGTTTTTCTGGCTGTGGTTGTGTCTGAAGGGTGGGTGTCTCATGATGGTTTTTGAAGGCTTCTGTTTGGCTGTAGTGGCCATGTATATGTAGGTAGTTGCTATGTACCGTCTGAAGTAGTAGAAATAAAGTTAGAAAAGAGAGAGAGAAAAAAGTGGATGACGGCCACAGCCACTGGTGGATCTGCACTTTGGCTACAGGTATTGCAGGTGGACAGAGCCGCTGACCTGTACTGTGAAATTCCATGTGTTTTTCCCAGTATGGGTCTGTTGGAATGGGGGCTGTTTTAAGGGGGTAGGAAAGAAAATATGTATCCTTGTGAATTTTAGTGTTGGGTATAAGATGAGAATATCTATCTGTCTGTCTGCCAGCTGCCATAATCCCGTAAGGGGGGGCCATTTGACTTTTATTTATGGGGAGGGGCACTAACCCTTCACCAACCCACTTGTTGACACATAGGGAGCACATATGGTTTGATTATATGGTTACCACCCAGCATTGTAAACAGTTTCTTGGCTTATAGATTTTTTTAAACTACTTTCTGTAATGCAAGTTTTTATAACATGCCTTCCATAGCTCCTGAAGAACCAGCATCGTACTTTAGTGTTTATATACTATGCTTACAACCCAGCATCCATGAGAGAGGCGATACGTTTGTGGCCGGCATCTGGCAATAGATAGATAGATAGATCCATGAGAGAGAGCACAAGGCATTTTTAGACAGAGTAAAGAGAGGGTGAGAGAGAGTAGGTGTATTGGTGTTTCTCTGGGTAGGGTTGTCTGTGAAGGGTGGGTGTCTGGTGATGGTTTTTGAAGGGTCCTGTTTAGCTGCAGATTTGTGGATGTCTGTAGTGGCCTTGTGTGTATAGGTAGCTAGGTACAGTGTGAAATAATACAAATAAAGTACTGTATATATATATATTTATTTATAAAAAAAGCTGTGTACACTCTGAAATAATAAAGTACTGGAATAAAAAAATAAAAAATAATAAGAGGTTGACGGCCACAGCCATCGGCGGACTGCGACAAGTGCAGGTGGTCGGAGCCGATGACCTGTACTGTGATATTCCATGTATGTTCACAGCACAGTTCCTTCAGAATGGGGGCCGTTTTAGGGGCGAGAAATAAAATATTGACTATATCTTGTGAAATGTAGTGCTGGCATGCAGTGTTATAGGCTTTGAATGGCTGTAGTGGCTAGGTAGGCAGTATGTACAGGATAAATTATTAACAGAAAACCAAGGAAATAAGAGAAAAAGGAGGAGAAATAGAAATGGTTGTACATTTTATTTGGATTTAGGTAACTTTCTAATTAGGGGCAGTGGTCAAGTAATAGGTCTAGTACAACTTCCTTGGTGGTTTGAATGGCCGTAATGCTTTTATGTTCCCCTGACAAAGTGGGGCCAGACTGGAGGGTCAGTTGAACTAGTAATCAAGGAGACTCATTCCTGTCTCAGTACTAAAAATTTCACTGTTTCATGGGATTAGTTATTATGAAGAGGTACATAGTAAGGCTGGGGGGAGGAGGCAGCCTTATAACTCTGTGTGGAGGTCTTGTTGGGTTGTGGTGGTGGTTTATGTGTTTGTGTTTTTCTGCATTGAGAGTCCCCTTGTTGTCCTGTGTCTGTGTGTTTAGCCACGAGGGATTTTTGGCACTGAGAACACCAGCTGGTACTGTAGTGGTGTTGGTCTGGAATAGGAAAGTCCTGGAGTTGATAAATTTGAAGCACTTATGTAGGGAGAAATATGTGAGGTAGTCAGGATTCCAGGGGCTTAAATGGTCAGTGAGTGAGCATCTGGTCCTCTTCACTGGACATGGCCTGGTTATATCAGTGCCACCACCTGAAGGTGTCTGCCCTGCACCGCAATTTTATAACAATTGGGTGCGTAAGGTGAGAAGTGTGAATTTCGTGGGTAGGGTTGTGAGGCAGACTGGAAAAAAAATACGAGACAAGGTCATAGGGTGGCTGCCAGAGATTGAGCAGCATAGACAGCCACCATTAGGTGACTATGGCCAATGAATGCATGTTGGAGCCTTCATGAATGGTACGATACAAATGATATAAAAATACTGAACTGTTTCTACAGGCCCATCATGTACACCTCAGTATATATAGGCATAGCTTGGAAATACTGTATATATAAACACATCATCTGAGATCTAGTGGCACATTTTCCACACAGTTAAAAACAGAATATGTGTAAATTGTGAGTTTTGTTTGTGTATAATGCCAGCAGTAAGTAATTCCTCATTTAATAATTGATATATATTCCCGTAAATTGCTGATTGCGTGAAGTTAGGGTCGGGTCCCAGCAAGAGGGACTTTTTCTCCAGCATTTAAGGATCATCTGCAAGACAGAACTAACTAGCAAGATTTATTTGTGTTAAATTAAAAAAATATATATTTTTAGATGAATTAACATTGCTCTTTCACAGCACACCTTTGAGATTAATTAAGAAGTTTGTGAAAAGTGTATTTTTGAGTGACATTAAGAGAGAGACTGTGCTTAGTGAAAGTATCTTAAATGAGGAATTACTGATAGGGGTTTGCCAGTAAATTATTGTTATTATTATTTAACCCACAAGCAGTTTTTGAAGCATAAACTAATGATACCCCTTGCAGGCATTAATATTACAAAGGAAAACAAAGTTGAGTGTTTATTCTCTGTGTGTTTTAGTACTTCATATAGTTAAGTATTGTATTAGGCTTCCTCTTCTCCTCGTCGTTGTTCTTCTCTTCCTTCCTCTTCCTCCCTGTACTGTATTAGGCTTCCTCTTCTCCTCCTTGTTGTTCTTTTCCTCTTCTTCCTTCCTGTTCCCCTCCTCATTGTTCTCCTTCCTCCTCCTCCTCCTCATTCTTTTCTTCCTTCCTCGTCCTCCCCTTTTTGTATTAGGCTTCCTCTCCTCCTCTTATTGTATTAGGCCTCCTCTTCTCCTCGTTCTTCTCTCCCTTTTCTTCTTTCCCCTTCCTCCCCTCTTTCTTCCTCTTCCTAACCTTACCACCCTGCAACCCACCCTACCACCCCCACCCTTGCTTTGCCTTACTAGGTGTCCCTTGCTGTTCCTGTCATCCTTGTCCTGTCGTTCCATCCCTGTTCTGTCAGCCATGTCCTTTCCTTCCATCCCTGTTCTGTCAACCACGTCCTGTCCTGCCACCCCTGTCCTGCCATCACTTACCTGCCCTGCACCCTTGCACTTTCCTTCCCTCCCCTACACCCATGTAATATGCAGCCATGCCCTCCCCTACACCCTTGTAATATGCAGCCATGCCCTCCCCTACACCCTTGCAATATGCAGCCATGCCCTGCCTTGCCTTGCCACCCCTGTCCTGCCCTCCCCTCCTTGCTACCCCTGTCCTGCCCTCCCCTCCTTGCTACCCCTGTCCTGCCCTCCCCTCCTTGCTACCCCTGTCCTGCCCTCCCCTCCTTGCTATTCTTACCCTGTGTCCTGCTTGTCTTACCTTGCTATGACCTGCTCTGTTGTGCCCTTCCATCATCTGTGCTATGTCATGCTTTGTGCCCTGCCACCCATGCACTGTCATCTGCACTCTTGCTGTGCCCTGCCACCCATGCACTGTCATCTGCACTCTTGCTGTGCCCTGCCATCCTTGGCCTCCTTGCTATTCTTACCCTGTGTCCTGCTGTTCTTGCCTAGGGTGTCCTGCCCTTCCATCTCTTGCTGTATCCTGCTTGTCTTACCTTGCTATGACCTGCTCTGTTGTGCCCTTCCATCATCTGTGCTATGTCATGCTTTGTGCCCTGCCACCCATGCACTGTCATCTGCACTCTTGCTGTGCCCTGCCATCCTTGGCCTCCTTGCTATTCTTACCCTGTGTCCTGCCCTTCCATCTCTTGCTGTATCCTGCTTGTCTTACCTTCCTATGACCTGGTCTGTTGTGCCCTTCCATTATCTGTGCTATTTCGTGCTTTGTGCCCTGCCACCCCTGTCCTGCCCTACACCCATGCACTGTCATCTGCACTCTTGCTGTGCCCTGCCATCCTTGGTCTGTCCTCCCCTCCTTGCTTTCTTACCCTGTGTCCTGCTGTTCTTGCCTATGGTGTCCTGCCCTTCCATCTCTTGCTGTATCCTGCTTGTCTTACCTTGCTATGACCTGCTCTGTTGTGCCCTTCCATCATCTGTGCTATGTCGTGCTGTGTGCCCTGCCACCCCTGTCCTGCTCTACACCCATGCACTGTCATCTGCACTCTTGCTGTGCCCTGCCCTTCCCTTCCATCTTTTGCTGTATCCTGCTTGTCTTGCCCTTGCATCATCTATGCTCTGTCCTTCCATCATGTGTGTCATGTCCTGCTGTTCTTGCCCTGTCATCTATGCTGTGTCCTTCCCTGTCATCTGCCATGTCCTGCTCCATGTCTTGTTTTGTTTGTTTTTAATATATGTTTCTTTTATTCTTTAATGTCTTTGTATATTGTCCTTTTCAGTTCATAATAAATGTTTTTGTTCTTTAATGTCTTTTTATATTGTCCTTTTAAGTTCTAAGTGCTAAAGTTTGGATATGTTATAAGTTACTTATATATGTATATTACTTATATATGTATAGTACTTATTATATGTATAGTACTTCGAAAAATATCAGAAAAAGAATACCAATAGACATGAATAGTATGAAGTGATGTCTCCTTCATACTATTCAATGTCTATTGGTATTCTCTTTCTGATATTTTTCAAAGTACTATACATATAATAAGTACTATACATATATAAGTACTATACATATATAAGTACTATACATATATAAGTACTATACATATATATAAGTAATATACAAAAAAGGTATATGTATATATAATAAAGACAAGGTAAATACATTGGTTTTATTTCCACTAAGATACATTTAAGTGAAGAAGGTGAAAAAAAAAACTATCTCGATAAATCGGCCAGAGAAATAAGGACTGGGAACCCTAAGGGAGGGTTGCCAGTCCGTATTTTCGTGGCCGATTTATCGAGATAGGTTCTGCGCCCTACCCCAAGATGCTTCCAAGACCGTGCCCTTCAAATCACTGTGTAGATGCCATGTCTTGTATTGCTCTGCCCAGCTAATGCCAGGCAGAGCTATACAAGAACACATGGCATACAACAGAGTGATCAAAAGGGCTACTTAACATGCATTGCTAAACACGGTGTGCACCACGCAACGTTGTGTTTGCTAAGGCATGTTAAAACGGAAGCAGTTGGACCATTAATCAACATGACACAGTATACAAAAGACATGAGCCAATTAACCCCTTCAGTATGAGGACATTTTATTCCTGCTGATGCCACACGATTTTATTCAGCTTGGAGTGCGATCTCATACTGGAGGAGACAGCCTCCCTTCAGTATCAGACCCCCTTCCTAAGCTGAGTAAAATCGTCTGGCAGCAGCAAGAATACAATCATCTGGGACACAGCTACAATACACAGAAATGATGTAAACAGTACTGAAGAGGTTCAAAAATACCAACATGGACTGGGTTGTGATGCATGTTAAATAACAACAAAATCACATTCCACTGAACAATATTTACTCTTCACTAACTTGGCCCAATTTCTCAGTCTTTTCCAGCTGTGTCACATAAGAGTAACTCGAGGCAAGAAAGGCAATGCTATTCCTCATAATCCTTTTCACACTGTGCCTACTATCCTGTTTTAAGAAAGTTACAACTCATAATTCAGGCTGGAAAGATTTATAATTTTAGGCCAAGCTAAAGTTCAGAGTATAATCTCAAGCAAACAAATAAAACTACAAACATAATGGCCATATTACTATAACAATGTGAAAGTGTGGACATGCTATATCTACCTATAGCCTGACACCTTCATCCTGTGAGGGTACATATCTCCTCCCTGTCCACTACCATCTACCTGCCCTCCCCTCAGATTACACCCCCTGCCTCTCCCTCCACCTCACTCACATACACCCTCCTGAGTATGTTTCCTACTCTCCACTCCCCCAACTTACACCCCCCTCTCATATATCTCTCCACTCCATCTCATCCTCAGTCTCCACCTCACTCACATCCACTCTCAGAATCTTCCTACACCCTCCTCTCTCATGCACCTCTCCACTCCATCCCTCCATCTCATCCTCAGTCTCCACCTCACTCACATACACTCTCAGAATCTTCCTACACCCTCCTCTCTCATGCACCTCTCCACTCCATCCCTCCATCTCATCCTCAGTCTCCACCTCACTCACATACACTCTCAGAATCTTCCTACACCCTCCTCTCTCATGCACCTCTCCACTCCATCCCTCCATCTCATCCTCAGTCTCCCCCTGCCACTTTCCCCACCTCCACCTCACTCTCACAAACCCCTACCTAGTCTCTCTCTCCATCCCCCCCACTTACACCTCCCTCTCATACCTCTATTCCATCCTTCCACCTCACTCTCATACTCCACCCCCAACTTACACCCTCCTCTCCTATATACCTCCACTCATCCCTCCATCTCATCCTCAGTCTCCCCCTCCCTCTTACCCCACATCCACCTTACTCACATACACTCCTAGTTAGTTTCCCTCTCCTTCCCATTTCAATTTACAACATCCTCTACTCAATCCCTCAGTTTCCCTCTCCCCTCCCCTCCACCTCACACATTAGGGCCGATTCACACTACACGGTTCGTCTCCGTACGGCTTTCGTACGTTAATTATTTTATCGAAATCAATGGGGCTGTTCACACTATATTTTCCGTTTATTGTTCATCTTTCGTGCGGCTTTCACTCGTATGGATCGCCTACATTTGGAAGAAATCTCTAACGAACGAAACGTATACGTATGGAAACGCTCCGTACCTCCACCAATCAGTGTGAACATCAATACGTATCAGTCACGGTGTGTTTACAGACAACAGAGGACAACTTTAGCCTGTCACTGCTTTTGGCCGTGAACAGTACTATAAGTAGTCATGAGTGACGAGAAGTTATCAGAACTGGTCAGAGGCTACGAGGAACTATATGACAGGGGCAACAGAAAATACAACGATAACCATATGAAAGAAAAAATATGGAAATTAATAGGAGAGGGATTCGAAATATTGGGTAAGATATTTAAATACTTCACTATTTTATTATAACAGTGTGACAAATAGCATTTTATCCTTCATCCTATTCATTATCATTCATAGGGTATCTCTTCACACCCTATCCATTACCATTCACAGGTTCTCCCAACATCCTGTTCATAACCATTGGTAGGTTCTCTCTCAACCCTCTACGCCAATGGAAGAAAACCAATGGCACTTCAAGAATCTTTTAAATTCCATGGAAGAGAACCAGTGGGACTTCAAGAATCTTTTAAATTTCTTTTACAAGGAATGCACCTTGTGGAGCATTTCCTCCCTGTCTAGTTAGGTCTACTACAGAGCTTGCATTGTTCATGACATTCATGGTTGTAACATCAGTGGCATTGTCACCTCAGTAGTTGTGCAAAATTGAAAGTTGCAGCAAGCTGCTTTACACTAATTTCCGAGGCTTCTTGTCGGAGCCACAGCTGCACGCAGACTGACGAGATCATGGACATATAGTGTGAACAGTGACATAGCAAATGAACTGTAACCCTACGAAGACGAACCGTATAGTGTGAATTGGCCCTTAGTCTCACTCCAGCCCTCCATCACATCCTTGGTCTCCCCTCCTACCTCACTCACATACACTCCTAGTTAATTCTCTCCCACTGCATCCCTCAGTCTCCCATATCTAATTCATGGAGCATAGACAACCAAATGACATATGATTTCTTACTAAACTCATGAAATGTTACCATAACCTACCTACCAATAACAGATCTTTGAAAAAAAAAAAAAAAAGTAATATGGCCACATATTTGTAAAAGCAATGAAGTAATATTTCTCGCCTTTTAAGACTTTGTTCCCTTAAAAAACCTTGGAATAGCACTTCTAAAAAATTACAAGGTTATTTATGAATTGGCTTCTACAGTTTATATAACCCTTGTTAATTTCTTGGTCATAAACAGACACACATCTTAACCAAGACTGGCTGAAGTTTAAATCTATTGCTCATGGTCTGGTGCAAGTAGGCAACTAATAAAGTACTGTATGTATAAAATCAGTACTGCTGTTCCTGGCCTACCAAGCCATTCAGACCCAGGCAACAGGTCTTTTAGTCCAACATGACAGATGAACACTACAGCAGGTAATTTTTAGGCAATGTTGTTCCCACAACAATTTAAATCATTATTTTATGCAGGGAAGAGGGAACCAAATGCTAGAAAACCTGAACGACTGTTCCCTCCAACAAAAAACTAGGTTAAGGGCTAAATTCAAGATCGTTCATCTTGAGATGCCTGGACACATCATTAAAAAGACTGGAGGGTCATAGGCAGTAGGAAGAATGAAAAGCAGTTCCAGAGTTGACCTATTGCGTACATGAAGGTTAACTCCTGCATTTGATAGCTGGACAGAAAAGGGATGAGAGTTTGCTGCTAGACAGGTGCTACGCACCCGCCAGGGTGGTGGAAGGATGCAAGCAGACGTTTCGGAGGGGCAGTGACCATTGACACAGCAGTACAAATGAGATAAACATGCAACAGTTGTAGTCAGATGGAATAAACATTGGCAACCTGCATCACTATGTGCCACTGATGCAATATGTCGAGATGTTTCAAATAATTTTTGGCCTGCACCAGGAGCATGCATTGATTTATTTTTTAGCTGCAGTTCTTTGGTTATGTGTTTAGTATGTTTAAAGTTGAAGCAATATCTCACTCATTGGCAAAGCAACTGATGTTAGATTTAAAAGGCACAATTAATTTTACTACCTCTCAAATATCGGAAATTATAAGACTGTCTTGTCAAAATCCAGCTGTTTTTCCTTAGTCTTAAAAGGTGATAAACTCTACTCCACTACACAAAATATTTAAACATTTATAATAAAGAAGCATATACATTACAGATGCATTTATTGGAATAAAGAAAATATGGTCAGCACATAAATATATAAGTAATGGATGTGGGATCATGAAGGGCCGCAATATATTAAAATCTACACGAGTGAAGTTCGGCTGAAATATCACATGGTCTGACTGACTGGCCGAGAGATGCTCCCACATCCACAAATACTGTACAGTGCATATACAGATGTCCTCGTTTAGCCACAGGTATGGCCTAAACTAACAGTATTCCCACCATACAACTGGTAATGGCTTTACCGAAACACTTAACAACATAAAAATGGAGAGGGGCGAGAGAGGGGTTGCATTGTTTGATGGTCCTTAACTATGAGGTATGACAGTCTCCTTGGTTACTTGGTTTATTTTCCTATCGCTTACAAAGGCTTCAACATGCCTGCATAAGTTAGCCTTGCTCACCTAATGGCATCTCTCCATACTACTTGATCTCTGGCAGCCTCCCTGTCCAGTCCCTTATCCCTGAGGTCTCACTCTGACTTCATCCCAGGTCTTTTTCTTAGTCTGCCTCTCACAACTCGACCCTAAACAATCACAGCTCTCACCCTCCATCCTCTCCACATGTCCATACCAACTCAACCTACCCCTCCTCATCACTACATCAATACATTCAAGTCCCATTCTTCTTCTCAACTCTTCAACTGCAGTCCTAACACCCCTCCCAAGGCCTGTCATTCAAGGATGCACTACAAACAAATCTAATCATTGTCATTACTGTATGTTTAAGCCTATGAACATCCTCATCCTTCACTGCCCAGGTCTCACATGCCACATACAAAGATCCCTTAGCACTGAGGGACAGCCCTCTCAATGTCAGGAGGCAACAGCTCCCTGAACTTCCTCCAGCCACTCCTTATCCTAGCCACACAGCCAACACCAGCTCCACCTCCAGCACATAGCATGTCCTCAAAAAAAAATCCTCTACACACTCAACAGCAAGACTAATCCTTTCATGCCTGAAATCTCCATATGCTCCCCCCCACACACTGCACACACCATGTCAGCATTTTTCACAGTCTAACACCACATACACAGCCTCTCACCAACACTGAACAAGTTGTAATTCCTTCCCACACCTAGTGGTAATCCACACATGGCCACACTCCCTCAGCTTTGACAGTACCACCACCAGCCCTAGATACCATCACCCTTGGTTACTAGTCGTATCAACCCTCCAATCACACAACACACTGCCATCACCTGAGACAGAAGGGAACAGGGATCTGTCAGGTTTGATAACATGCTATAACAAATTTAACAGACAATGGAGAAAGTTGCCTTCATGAGGTGGCAGTCTCCTTGGTTATGGCTACTAGTCATATCAATATGCTATACACTTTACAGGTACAGGAGGCTTGCTTTCATGTGTCTCCTTGGTTACTAGTCCTGCATGTGGTAGGTGACTGATCATCCACTCACTTGATATACAGTGCAACCTCTTAAATTCGAAGTTCTTGTGTCCTTTTGATACTTTGGAAAAATTTGAACTTTTAATAAAGCATTTCTGTGGCTGTCTTAATTCTCATGGTTTAGACATGCTTTTGACACAAGCTTTGTTGTCTGGGCTAACTAGCTGGCTTCAGGCATCCTATTTTCCATTGTTAACACTACCATTTATCTCATCTCTTAACTCAAGGATCAGTACAATAATCGCTACAAACCATGAAGTGATTCTTTCACATTTCCTTTCCTCATCTTGTGTATGTCCCCTTGCTCTAAAACACTTAGCAGTTCTATTCATATCTAACATCAATCAGTAAGTTGCAAGGGACAGTAATTATGCATTCATTTATTTACGTAAAAACTACAGTACTGAACATGAATATTTACATCTTTCAGCAACCACCATCCACTCCTTGATGTAGCACTGCCCACTATCTCCATTACTTTTGTTTCTGTCCTCCTCTCTCCCTATTTCTCACATCTTTCCTGTCAATTTTTATAACTCTTCCTTTTCAGGTGGCTTTATATTGAGTAAATGCCTAATGGTTTCCTGTAAGCCAGAACACCATTTACAATGCTGGGTGGTAACCATATAACCAACCCATACGTGATGCTACACTTCACATTGTGCACTGATTACACAGTTTATTTTATGATATTTTATGATATGCACAATTACTGCCAGTCTGCATTACTATAATCTTGCAGAAATATTGCAATCTCAGTGATGAAATACTTAAGTACGTGTGTGTGTGAAAAAAAATGGATGATGGTGGTGGTTTATATCTGCTCAAAAATAGATTGCACAGTGGTTTAACTGTGATGCAAATGATCTATTAGAATTACACTAAGACTGCTGCCTACCAACAATCATGCTTCAGTCAAAAGTGAATAAAATCAGTTGACGTCTGACAAGTGGTGTTGCATGGTGTTGTGTGATAAAGGAATATTTACCATAATTCCACTCCAAAACTTAAAAACCTTATCACACTGCTTTGTAATGTCATACACTGTCAGGTTTACCACCACCGCTATCTTTGACAACACCTGCAATGAGTTATTTACTCTAGTTTCAGTTGGTACAGCACTGAGAACTGTCAAATTTGTCATACATGGTAGTTGCCATCACCAATCATTTCACAACACACACACTAAGTACTTGTGGCTGCATTCTTATACTGCATCAGTTTTGTTCCCAGCACTGCACTAATTGGTAAAGCCAGGACACCTGTTTGAAGCCACAATTATGGTCAAATTTGGATATGATAGAACTGACTCAAATAATAAAGAGCTTACCCAAGAGGAGGAAAGGAAATTATTATTATTATTATGGGTGACCACACACTTTATGGTGAGGTCATCAGTACCAGATGGGTGTAACTAAGAATGTTTTTTTTTTTAATAGTCTCTGGTTATTTCTGAGCTAAGTTTGGGAAATAAAAATGACATTTTTCATAAATTATGGCAATTGAACTTTAGAGGTTTATTAACTTTTGAGGTTGCACTGTAGTACTACCTATTCTTCCTTCAACTTTAGCATTCTGGTTGGCCTCACTCCCTATTTCTCACTTTCCTTCCTGTCACTTTTTCTCTTCTTTCCACTTCATGTGGTTCTACACCAGGTGACAGGCCTAATGGTTTCCTGCAGCCCAGGAAACCATTTACAATGTTGGGTGGTAACCATATCACCAAATAATGGGGTGATGTGGGGCCTGCTATGGTGCTCACGTTAACTGGATTATGCAAATGTAGCATCCATCCAGGAACCAAACCTCCACACTATTCAACGCACCTTGCCATTGCAGGCCTCTGTCTGCCACAGGGGAACACTGGTTCACTAAATGAGGTGGCAAGGCTGTTGCTTGCCTGTGGTTGATGGGTCTGCTTGGCCAGGCAGACTGGGGTTGATCAACAACGTACTTCAGTTCATAATGCCATCAAACAAAACATGCCCCAGTTCCCTCCCTTATCCTCCAAGGATGGTGGAGTACACGAGTCTCCTTGGTTACTAGTCTAATACCTCCCTATCATCCCATACAGGAAAATGGTGGACTACAGGATAAGGGCCAATTCAGCCAGCAGACCAACATGTTCCTGTTCAGATAAGCCTGGCACAAAATACATCACTTCAGCACTACCATATAAACCAGCCAGGGAACACAATGACAATTAATCGGATTTAACGTACATGAAAACAGCACTTCTTCATGACTAGCATACACGAGGACTTTCTGTACACACAACTACAGTTCTTTCACTTAAACTTGGCCAAGACATATCCTTTGACAGCTGACTTAACTTAGTTCAGTAGCAAAGACACAATCACTGGCTCTACAACCTTTCCACAGCACTGCATGACTAAGATCACTAATTTTGATCTAATACAGTATAGCTAAACACGATTCAAAGATGGTTATTTTAGGTTGCTGAAACCTTTCCACAGCACTTCTTCGTGACTAGCAAAGGTATTTTAAGGCCAAGTTAAAGCAAAATGATTGAGTTGCAGTTTTAACACATTACCAATAGCATATTCTACCCAGCTGGCTTCTTTACCCAGCTGGCTTCATCTTGCCATCTTGATATCTTCATAGATCTTGTTAGACACCATCTGTTTCCTGCAAATACAACAACACATTAGCTGTGCATTTATCTACATCCACACCCACTGACCTAACCTACAACACCCACTAACCTACTCTACACCTACACCCACTGACCTAATCTCACACACACACACCTAACCTTCAAACACCAGCCAACTGGATTACCTAAACTCAAGATCACAAGTTTAAATTCTGTACCTAAACAACAAGAGCCTATCTGCACAGACTGCAGTCAATATTTAAGTTTCTCTTTCAAACTCAGAATGTGAAACTTGTATTAAAATCCCTCCTTATGGCCAAAACTGACAACTGTTTAATAATCAGCTGATGCAACAGCTGACCTATCAAATCAAATCAAAATTTCAAGCTGAGCAACTTTGTATTTCATAAGCCACTACAATGCTTCCTTAAAGTCAACCTGAAATGCAGCCAATAGTCAGCTTAGGCAATGGCTGACATGATAAATCAACAAAAGTTCAGGCTGAGCAGCTTTGTATTTCATAAAATCACTCAAAGTTCTCCAAGAGCAGATATTTACACTTTCATTGGAGAGAGAGAAAAAAGTACCACTTCTAGACCTGTTAGCTTTGCTACAGGTGAACAGACCTATTAATATTCCAAAGCACATCTGGCTGGACCACCTTACCCCACTACACCACCAGGCACCTACAGTAAACACAGCAGCACAACCACCTGACACAAAGCATCAGCCAACACCACCTTAACCCACTACACCATCAGGCACCTACAGTAAACACAGCAGCACAACCACCTGACATTCCATCAGCCAGCACCACCTTAACCCACTACACCACCAGGCACCTACAGTAAACACAGCAGCACAACCACCTGACACAAAGCATCAGCCAACACCACCTCAACCCACTACACCACCAGGCACCTACAGTAAACACAGCAGCACAACCACCTGACACAAAGCATCAGCCAATACCACCTTAACCCACTACACCACCAGGCACCTACAGTAAACACAGCAGCACAACCACCTGACACATTCAAAGCATTAGACACCACCACCTTAACCCACTGAACGACTTACACGATGGCCAGATTTAGAAAAATGGCAGAAACTGTAACCACTGCTAATACACCTAACTATAATTCACCATACTCCCCGAGTGCTTTATCCATCTATATCTATTTATCTATATCTACTGAAGTAATTTTGGAGACTATTTCAAAGTCTGCATTACATGAGGAAGCTATTACAGTTCAAAAAAATCTTCCCAAACAAGAAATGAACAAAGTAAGGGAACCATTCAGTGCAAGATGCCTGGCCACTGCATTTAAGAGCATGTCACAGTAGGAAGCACCAATGAACCAGCACCAGGGAACCAGCACCAAGTCACACTGGCTACATGGCACCAAGACTGGCATGGAAGCAGCTTTGGCCATGAAGACGCTTGGTGATGAAACAGTTTGGTGTTAATGCACAAGGAGGAAGGCAGGATAGGGAGGAAGGGGAGGAAAGGGAGGAAGGGGAGGAAAGGGAGGAAAGGGAGGAAGGGGAGGAAAGGGAGGAAGGGGAGGAAAGGGAGGAAGGGGAGGGTAGGGAGGATAGGGAGGAAGGAAGGATGGGGCAGTGTTAATGGCAGGGCCTTAAACTATCCATGGCATAATACCAAATGTCTAGCCTGATAGCAGGGGGGAAATGTAGGGCCAAAAGAATTATGGAACTATCAAGAAAAGGTGGAACAGTAGAGAGAGGACAGGAAGGGGAGAGAAAGGAGATACAGTCACTGCTAAAAGGAAAAGAAGTCACAGGCAGAAGGAGAAAGACACAGGCAGAAGGAGAAAGACGCAGGCAGAAGGAGAAAGACGCAGGCAGAAGGAGAAAGACGCAGGCAGAAGGAGAAAGACGCAGGCAGAAGGAGAAAGACACAGGCAGAAGGAGAAAGACACAGGCAGAAGGAGAAAGACACAGGCAGAAGGAGAAAGACACAGGCAGAAGGAGAAAGACACAGGCAGAAGGAGAAAGACACAGGCAGAAGGAGAAAGACACAGGCAGAAGGAGAAAGACACAGACAGAAGGAGAAAGACACAGGCAGAAGGAGAAAGACACAGGCAGAAGGAGAAAGACACAGGCAGAAGGAGAAAGACGCAGGCATTTTGTAAAAAAAAATAAGTCATTAATTCAAACTTACACAGAACTTCCAATTCCCTGACTCCCCCAACATCTCTTCCTTAGTGATTTATTTTTGGTTTTATTCTTGCTACTACTTGGCAATTTTTACAACTCAGGGGCTGGTACTCTTGAAGCACCTCCCCTAACACCTCTTCCTTATTGATTTATTGTTTTATTCTTGCCACCACCAGGCATTTTAAAACTCAGGGAGGACTTACAGCTCTGATGGGGTTAATAAGGCTACATCTTCAGTTCAAAAAATACAGGATTAATAGACTCTGGAAATATTGCTATCGTATCATTTATAGAGACTCTGGAAATACAGCTATCGTATCATTTATACAGACTCTGGAAATACAGCTATCATATCGTTTAATTGACTCTGGAAATACAGCTATCATATCGTTTAATTGACTCTGGAAATACAGCTATCATATCGTTTAATTGACTCTGGAAATACAGCTATCGTATCGTTTAATTGACTCTGGAAATACAGCTATCGTATCGTTTAATTGACTCTGGAAATACAGCTATCGTATCGTTTAATTGACTCTGGAAATACAGCTATCGTATCGTTTATATAGACTCTGGAAATACAGCTATCGTATCGTTTAAATTACTCTGGAAATACAGCTATCATATCGTTTAATTGACTCTGGAAATACAGCTATCATATCGTTTAATTGACTCTGGAAATACAGCTATCGTATCATTTATACAGACTCTGGAAATACAGCTATCGTATCGTTTAAATGACTCTGGAAATACAGCTATCGTATCGTTTAATTGACTCTGGAAATACAGCTATCATATCGTTTAATTGACTCTGGAAATACAGCTATCATATCGTTTAATTGACTCTGGAAATACAGCTATCATATCGTTTAATTGACTCTGGAAATACAGCTATCGTATCGTTTAACTGACTCTGGAAATACAGCTATCATATCGTTTAATTGACTCTGGAAATACAGCTATCATATCGTTTAATTGACTCTGGAAATACAGCTATCATATCGTTTAATTGACTCTGGAAATACAGCTATCGTATCGTTCATATACACTCTGGAAATACAGCTATCGTATCGTTTATATAGACTCTGGAAATACTGCTATCATATCGTTTATAAAGGCTCCAACATGCTTGAATGCGTCAGTTTTCATAACTTAATAGCAGCTCTCCACACTGCTCAATCTCTCCTATTATTTCAGTCCTAGCCCTGAGGTCACACCCTATGGCCTCTTCCCAGGTCTTTTTCAGTCTGCCTCTCACCCCTACCCTCAATCCTGCCACTTATCACCTTCCGCACCCAACTGTTACTCTCCATTAAAAATAAAATCAAGGCATTTGAGAGAAGAACAAGTACCAATGGAACTTAGAAATCTGCACATAAGACAAGGCTTTACTATCACACCACTGATTTCCCTAGATAAATAGCTAAGGAAGAGGTGTTAGGGAGCTTCCTTTTGAATGCAGGGGTCTCCAACTGACTTAAGTTTAACCCCTAAAATAAATCATTACAGAAGAGATGTCAGGGAGCTTCCTGTTGTGTGTTAATTCACTCCTGCCACAGCCAATGGTTTTATCCAGCTCTGGGGATATTTTATTTACTGATGGGGTAACAATGGCTATCTGTCTTCTGTTGCAAGTCTCCAAAGACTTAAAACTATATGGAAAAGTTAAGAATGAAACCTAAGGCACAAGGGGTGGCAGTGATCATTTCCTGGGATATGGTTGTTAGCACTGCCAATTTAACTGCAGCACACTTACTGCAAATAATTCCACTTAGCAAAATTGAGTTTTTAATGTTCTGCATGATTCTTGCAACTTTAGCTTCCTCAGCTATTTAAGCACAAGTTGCAGTGCATTTTGACTAACACCTACTGAGGCCAGTTCTGCAACCAACTGGCAATTAACAAAAGCAGCACCACAGCAAGATTTATAGAAAACTATACGTTATGTATGAAACACTCCACTGGCCCATCAATGGTTATTTCAACAGACTGGCACCTAAGTGAGTATGCATAACATATTTAAATGTACTCATCTTGTAGTATTCAGCCAAGTTGCTCCCCTTCATCACTGGTGGTGGTGGTGGTGGTGGATGTCTACCACCAGACACCCAACACAGCAGGGGTGGCCTCCTCTGCCATCAAGCTGCCCTCGTCATACTGCCCTAAAGTACAAACATGCTTTACAACTCCACCCTTGAACTACAATGCCAGTGCTACCTCAACCATCAACACTAGTTAAATCTTAGGCTGAAGAACATACTGAAGGCTGTATCAAACCAGCCATTTCAAGGAGTCTATCAGTTAATATTCTTGCCATACACATATGTACCTATCTCTCAGGAGGAGGATGGTGGACTGCAGAAGGGGAATTTTAGCATGAAGTCTCCTAGATTCATATCCAGATAAGCATGAACCCACAACTGAGTTAAGGGCTCTAGTAAGTAAGTTTCTCAGTGAAATATGTTAACACCCAAATATGCCTAGTAACCAATGCATTTATTCCTATACAGTATAATGCTACTTCCCTATTCAAGTTAGGTAAATGCAAACAGCAAACTAGCTAGGAACAATCATCATTTTCCTTCATCTTGATCTTTTCCACCTAATGCTGGAGTGAGGAAGGGTGCAGAAAGGAAGGACAGGGAAAGAAATAATAGAGGAAGCACTTACATTTATACCTCAACATCTTTACCCGCCTAATGGAGTGGAAAAAGGGAACTTATTTCCTTCATTCATTCATTTATAAAAACTCCAAGATGCTTCCATACATCAGCCTTGATCACCTAATGGCAGTTCTCCATGCTGCTTGATCTCTAGCAGCTTCTCTGTCCAGCCCTTTATCCCTGAGGACACTGACTTCATACCAGGTCTTTTAGTCTGCCTCTCAACTTTACCCTCCATGTTCACACCTCTCACCCTCCGCACCCAAATGTCATCCCCCATCCTCTCCACATGCCCAAACCATCTCACTCTACCCCTCCTAATCACAACACCACTACACTCCAGTCCCATCCTTCCTCCCAAACTATCTTAGTCTACCCCCTTCTCATCACACCAATACTGGAACTCCAGCCCCATCCTTCCTCCCAAAACCATCTCAATCTACCCCTTAACTCTCCCCTCAACACTCACATCTCTCCCCTGCTGCATCCAGTTGCCATCCTTCATTCTCTCCACATGCCCAATGCAATGGACAGTAAATTTCTATGACTGCACCTCTGTAGATATATACTTTACCAATGCCTTCACCCACACTGGATAAAACTTAGGTCATAACGTACCAACTGTTCCCTAATCTTTCTTGCATAGTCTACTGTATAGTCTGTTAACTGCTCTAACACCTGTACCTAAATGACTTGTTAATTATGGTAAAGAAGGGCTATGGCAGAGGTCGGCAACCTGCGGCTCAGAAGCCGCACGCGGCTCTTAGGACACTTTTGTGGCTCCAGGAGCTTCATGTAACCATTTATTCTTTCAAAACAAAGGCATCATATTATACATGCAAGGCAACATTAGATTTTCCATTCAGCTTTGATAAGATCTATACTATAAGCAGATCAAACAATATCACCGTAATGTTTTGTTTAGATTTAGAATACTGCAGATTTCGGTTTATGAGAATTTTCTGTATTGCGGCTCCAAAACTACTACATTTTTATGAAACTTTAAAAAGATCTATACTATAAGTAGATCATACAGTATCACCGTAATGTTTTGTTTAGAATACTGCAGATTTCAGTTTCAGAATTTTTTGTATTGCGGCTCCAAGAGTACTACATTTTTATGAAACTTTAAAACAAATGGCTCTTGTAGCTTTAAGGGTTGCTGACCTCTGGGCTATGGGAAAGGTGTACAGGCAAGGTCAGGTCAATCTGGCATTAAGCTGTATCCCTCCACAAAAGGACAAAAAGCTATACCAATTTATGGGCTAAAATCGGTGCTTCCATCTCACTTAGATTTCTTAACCAAGGAAAAAATAATCTTGCCACTTAGCTATACTGTAGTCTGTCCTTCACCTGATGGAACTGGCCTATTCTCACAAATTTTGTACTTAATTGATTACAGTTTCATTAATTTTATAGTTATGGAGGTAGGAATGAGTCTCCTTGGTTACTATATGTTTTCACTGGACATTACCACTCCCACATCAATACAGTGTGCTTGATGGAAATTCAGTTATATATCTATCTAATCTATCTATTGCCAGACATCTTAATCCTGTAAGGTGTGGCCACAAATATCCTCCACACTGTCCTGTCCTCTGCCATCCCTCCAACTCACACCCTCCCTCACTCACACCCCCCTCTCATCTCCATCCCTCCAACTCTCACCCTCCCTCCACCATATCTACCCACACTCCTCTCTCTTACACACATTCTCTCCCATATCTACTTGTATCTACTCTCCATCCCTCCAACTAACACCCCCTCCCATCTCTCCACTCCATCCCTCCATCTCATCCTTGGCTATAATGTAAGAATGAGTGTCCTTGCTCAATTCAACCCTCCATAGTTACCTGCCTACACTAACAGACAAACAGGAGTGACAGAAAAGAGACAGATAAGACAGACAGACATGAGAAGTGACATGAGAGAGAGACAGGCAAGAGGGACAAAGACAAGAGACAGGAAAAACAGACAGGAGAGACAGGAGACAGTACTATACCCATCACAACAGATTTCAACCTCTCCAAGCAGTCGTGGCCCCTCTGCTACTCTGAGTTCTCCAGGCAGTCTCCCTTCACTCCTCTTGAACCGCCATCACGCTGCCATCTCTCTGGAACCCAGCTTTCTTGTACTTCACTTACACCCACACGAACCCAAGGCCGCCACAGGAACACCACTGCAATGATTGTAGGAATATAATACAAATTATTCACATTTAGAGTAGACAGTTATACAGTATATAGCACTACTTCTACCTTCTACTTGGCCTATAATTTGCCTTACGCAGTCCATCTCACACAGTTCAGTGGCAGAACAAGGTAATGCTACAGACTACCCTTTCCACAGCACTTCTTCATGACTAGCAACATTCTATTCATCTACAGTTACAATTCAAAATTCATGATGCTATGATATTTTAAACCAAAAAAGAAGGGCATAGCATCATATTCTAATATAACTGTTACAGCCAGGTATTCAAAGTGAATGTTTTTTTTATACCTATAGCCACTTCTGAATCAGTCACTCCTGCAAAAGAATACCAAGATGTGTTTGCATTTGACGAGCTGTAGTTATGAGTTAGGAATGAGTCTCCTTGGTTACTATTCCAATTTACAACTACTAAAATCTGACTGGTCACTCCCACACAAAATACGAAGATGTGGTTGCATCTGACGAGCTGTGGTTTTGAGTCAGGGATGAGTCTCCTTGGTTACTATTCCAATTTACAACTAAAATTTGATGCTAGTCCTGAACAAGTGCAATGAGTCTCCTTGGTTACTAGCTTGCTTTTACTCTACCTTGGCCTAAAATTGCCATCTCTCCATTCTGAATGCTGAATTGTTATCAGATAAACACTAGAACATGATGCTAGTCACAAAGAAGTGCTATGGGATGAATGTACAGCCATACCATTGCTTTTTTCCTGCCAATGCGCTATGTGAAATAATATACAAAGGAATGAACACCTGGGCAAAGCTATTGTGACAGTCTCCTTGGTTATTAGTCAAAACTGCCCTCCCAATCTGACTACACCTGGCCATCAATTAACTGAAAAGGGGCTAGGGATCCTAACAAAGCCTTGGTCATGAGTCAAGAATGAGTCTCCTTGGTTACTAGCCAGAATTACCCCCAAATCTGACAGCTTTGCCATAAACTAACTGAAAATTATGAAGAGTCTCCTTGGTCATGAGTAAGGAATGAGTCTCCTTGGTTACTAGTCAAAATTACCATCAATCTGACTACTACTTGCCATCAGCTTATTGAAAAGGGGTGAGGGATCTTTACATAGTTCCTGTATGGAATACCAGCCTTAGTTAGGCAATGAGTCTCCCTGGTTACTAGTCAAAATTACCATTCCTATCTGCCTACACTTAGCCAAAAAGTAACGGATATTAGGCTAAAGATCAATACGTAGGGCCTTGGTTGTGTCTCCTTGGTTACTAGTCAAAATTACCCTCCCAATCTGACTACACTTGTCCATAAAGTAACTGAAATCAGGCTAGGGATCATTACACAGGGCCTTGGTCATGAGTCTCCTTGGTTACTAGTCAAAATTATCTTTCCAATCTAGCTACACCTGGCCAACCACTGACTGAAAAGGAGTTAGAGATCTCTGAATAGTTGCTGCATGGAATTTGAGCCTTGGTTAGGGAATGAGTCTCCTTGGTTACTATTCCAATTTACAACTACTAAAATCTGACTGGTCACTCCCACACAAAATACGAAGATGTGGTTGCATCTGACGAGCTGTGGTTTTGAGTCAGGGATGAGTCTCCTTGGTTACTATTCCAATTTACAACTAAAATTTGATGCTAGTCCTGAACAAGTGCTATGAGTCTCCTTGGTTACTAGCTTGCTTTTACTCTACCTTGGCCTAAAATTGCCATCTCTCCATCTTGAATGCTGAATTGTTATCAGATAAACACTAGAACATGATGCTAGTCACAAAGAAGTGCTATGGGATGAATGTACAGCCATACCATTGCTTTTTTTCTGCCAATGCGCTATGTGAAATAATATACAAAGGAATGAACACCTGGGCAAAGCTATTGTGACAGTCTCCTTGGTTATTAGTCAAAACTGCCCTCCCAATCTGACTACACCTGGCCATCAATTAACTGAAAAGGGACTAGGGATCTTTACAAAGCCTTGGTCATGAGTCAAGAATGAGTCTCCTTGGTTACTAGCCAGAATTACCCCCAAATCTGACAACTTTGCCATAAACTAACTGAAAATTATAAAGAGTCTCCTTGGTCATGAGTAAGGAATGAGTCTCCTTGGTTACTAGTCAAAATTACCATCAATCTGACTACTACTTGCCATCAGCTTATTGAAAAGGGGTGAGGGATCTTTACATAGTTCCTGTATGGAATACCAGCCTTAGGGAATGAGTCTCCCTGGTTACTAGTCAAAATTACCATTCCTATCTGCCTACACTTAGCCAAAAAGTAACGGATATTAGGCTAAAGATCAATACGTAGGGCCTTGGTTGTGTCTCCTTGGTTACTAGTCAAAATTACCCTCCCAATCTGACTACACTTGTCCATAAAGTAACTGAAATCAGGCTAGGGATCATTACACAGGGCCTTGGTCATGAGTCTCCTTGGTTACTAGTCAAAATTATCTTTCCAATCTAGCTACACCTGGCCAACCACTGACTGAAAAGGAGTTAGAGATCTCTGAATAGTTGATGCATGGAATCTGAGCCTTGGTTAGGGAATGAGTCTCCTTGGTTACTAGTCAAAATATGCATCAAAAGCATCAATCTGACTACATCTGGCATTAACTGAAAAGGAGTTAGGAGTTTTTGGAAAGTTGTTGCATGAAATTTGAGTCTTAGGGAATGAGTCTCCTTGGTTACTAGTCAAAATTACCTTTCCAATCTGACAACACTTGGCCAAGAAGTAACTGAATAAAAGGGTCAGAAATACAGTATATAAAGAGCATTGGTCATGAGTCTCCTTGGTTAATAGTCAAAATTACTTTTCCAATCTCTACACTTGGCCATAAATTAACTGAAAAAAGGCAGAAGGATCTTTACATTATTCTAGCATGGAATTTTAGCCTTAGTTAAAGAATGAGTCTCCTTGGTTACTAGCCCAAATTACCATCTCAATCTGACTACACAGCCATAAAGTAACTATAAGGGAGTTAGGAATCTTTACATAGTCTTTGCATGGAATTTTATAAACCTTAGTTATGGAATGATTTAATCTGACTACACCTGGCCAAATAGCAACTGAAAAGGGGTTAGGGATCTTTAAGAAAAGCCTTGGTCATGAAGCTCCTTGGTTACTAGTCAAAATTACCCTTCCAATATGACTACACTTGGCCAAAAAGTAACTGAAATGGGGTTAGGGATCTTTAAGAACAGCATTGGTCATGAGTCTCCTTGGTTACTAGTCAAAATTACCCTTCCAATATGACTACACTTGGCCATAAAGTAACTGAAAAGGGGTTAGGGATCTTTACAAACAGCCTTGGTCATGAGTCTCCTTGGTTACTAGTCAAAATTACCCCCTCAATCTGACTACACCTGGCCACTAACAGAAAAGGGGTTAGAGATTTTACAGAGAGCCCTGGTCATGAGTATGGAATAAGTCTCCTTGGTTACTAGTCAAAATTACCCTCCCAATCAGGCTACACTTGGCCATAAACTGTGAAGGCTGGGGGTGTCACTAAAAACTCAAATTATTTATATTAATTAGCTGGGAAAGTTATATACCTAACCCCTCCAGGTAGTATGCATAAAATAATAATAATAATAATAATAATAATAATAATAATAAAACTGAGAAGGTTCTAGCATATTCACCTAGTAAGTATCCAATTAAATGTCCCCCAAAGATGGTTGTGGTAGTTGTGGTAGGGGGTAGTTGTGGTTGTGGTAGCAGTTTCTACAGCTACATGGCCAATTACTGAACCTTCCAGATCTTTTTCTCTCTTCTTCATTATCAGGCTGCCTTCTCCCCAACTCACTCCTGAAAAAGAATATTCCTTATAAGCCATCACAAGAAAATCACAATATCAAAATATCCATACACACACAAAACCACAATTCCACACACACAGATACCCCAAACTCCACATAGTAACCCCCAACTCTACACACACACACACACACACACACAAAATCTCCACATACACTCCCAATCTAAACACACACACCCAAATCCATACACATACACAATCCAAACTCCACACATACACACCCCAATCTACACTCACACCCAAAATCTACACACATACACACTCAAAAAACTACACATACCCCAATCTCCACATACACACACCCCATCCCAGAGTTCACACCCAGCTCTGTCATGATACTTTCTTAGCCTTTCAATCATGAGTATGCTTTAGAAACACTCAGGCCTGTTTACAATGCACATTAAAATCAATATCATCACCACAGAAGCAATTAATGGAGAGAGAAAGGTAATTACTGGAAAAAGAAAGGAAAAATATCTTACCAAAATTGCAGCCCCTCCCCCTGTGACTGCTGCAGCCTGACTGACTGATCAAATGCCGGCACATTCCATCCACCCCCACATTCCTCCCCTCCCTCCATCCCCCCCACTAGTTTCATCCCCCCCTCCACAGCCCCTCTTTCCTCCACCTCTCTCTCTCTCTCTCCTTCCTTCCTTCCTTCTCCTCCATGTCTTCCTTTTTTCCTTCCAACTCTTCCTCCTCCCTGAAAAGCACTCTTCCTCCAATTCTCCTCCCTCCTGACATCCTCCCTTCCCTCCACCCCCACTAGTTTCCCCCCCCCTCTTTCCTCCACCTCTCTCTCTCTCCTTCCTTCCTTCCTTCTTTTCCTTTTGCCTTCCACCTCTTCCTCCTCCCTGAAAAGCACTCTTCCTCCAATTCTCCTCCCTCCTGACATCCTCCCTTCCCTCCACCCCACTAGTTCTCCCCCCCCCTCTTTCCTCCAACTCTCTCTCTCTCTCCTTTCTTCTCCTCTGTCTTCCTTCCACCTCTTCCTCTTCCCTGAAAAGCACTCTTCCTCCTGTCCCTCTCCCTCCTTACATCCTCCCTTCCCTCCACCCCCACTAGTTCCCCCCCATCTTTCCTCCACCTCTCCTTTCTTTTTCATTTTTTCTTTCCTTCCTCTCTTCATCTCTTGTCATCAATCTTTCTTCCCTCTTCCTCCTCCTTGAAAAACACTTTTCCTCCATCCCCCCTTACCTCCTCTCTCCCCTCCATCCCTCCTTACCTCCTCTCTCCCCTCCAAACCCCCTTTCCTCCCCCTCCTCTCTCATTAGACACACACACACAAAGTAAAAAATAAAATACAATCCATTACGGACAAGGGAATCACCTATACATAAGAACATAGGAAGAGAGGATAACTGCAGTATGCCTGTTGGCCCATGCTAGGCAGCTCCTAGAAAAGTAACTGAACTACTAGAACGAGATAAGGGTAGCAAAGAAGAAGGCTCTCCCCCGCCCTCCAAACCCTCCAGCCGAAGCCAGCAGGAAAAAGTCAGAAAGAACACCACGCCGTATAGAAAACTGGCGTAGACATTTTACAGGAAAGTGTGAAAGGAGAAGGATATTTGTGAAGCACTAAAGAATTATACACTATATCAATCAACCAACTCCAAGTCTCCAAAAAGGCACCAGATACTAATAAATATACAGACATGATAATTACCGTAAAAATAAGCGAAGAAACACCATAAATAAATAATAATAAATGCAGTCGTCGCTCACCTTCATCATCCCCAGAGCCCCGTCTCATCTCCCACAATGCCCCTGTGACGTCACCCTCCACCCGTAAAATTATATACTTTTCAATGGCAAATTTTATGCACAGAAGCTCTTGAATATATTATCAGCTGTTCAAATAATAATTATTGTGCAAACTTTGTAATGAAGGAAATAGGAAGAGGTCTACAAAGCATCCCAGGCCACGTAGATTCAGGTTCACCCGATGACGTAGCAATGTCTTCAGAAACTGAGGAATCATGTCTAAATGGGGAGCCAATAGGGGGCCAGTGGGGGGCTAAGGATCTCATAACAAAGTCGAGACTTTGTTAGGTCGAAATCATAAGCATCTGAGATAAAATCTGCTATATATTGCATTTGCGAGTTTTGAAAATTGAAGAAAAATACACAAAAACAGCAGAGAAAAGACGTAACAAAAAATCTGAAATAAATATAATATTTTTCTCACATGTTTCCAGTGAAAAGTTAGCTGATTAATGTCAAGTTTTAGGAATTATTTATTTACCGCTTTGTTTCACTGTGGACGAGGACATGTTGCCTCAACGTACCATTGTAAATAAACAACCGGACCGAGAGACGCGTAAACAAAGAAGGCACGTGTTGGTTGGACGAAAACAGAGGTGCTAAAGAGCCTGGTGCAAGGAAGAAGACATCCAGAAGGTGTGAGTATACTGGAAGGCTGAGTGAAGATATGCTGTGTGGAAACTGTGACGATGAAGTGAGGGCCAAGAAGGAGGTATGTACTGATTGCAATCGCTGGGTGGAGGCTGGAGGTGCCGAGTGTGATAGATGCGGTAACTGTGGCACCAGGAATGTGAAGGATTAACCAAAGAGGGACTAAATGCAGTGAAAAGAATGAATGTGTGGTTCTGTAAGCCTTGTAGCAGTGACTGGAAAAATAGTGTGAGGGAACAACAAGAGCTGAAGATGGAAAATACAAAGATGAAAGAAGAGCTCAAGGTAATAAAGGAGAAATACACTAATCAACAGCAATTTGGAAGAAATTGAAAATAAGTAGAGTGGGGCCAATCAACCTGAGAAACCAGGAGATTCCAAAGATGGGGTTGGAAGCCAAGAAGTCTTAACAGTAGCAGGGGTTGAGGCAATGAAAGAAATGTCTGTAATGAAAGAGGAATTGAGTAAGCTGAAGACAGCAAATGATGAGTTGAGAGATATGATTAAGGGCCTGGAAAAGAAATGGGTGGAAAGAGAGAACGAGATGGTGAAAAGGGTTACCGAGAAAGTGGTGGAAAATAAATTATAGAAGAGATGCAAGAGAGGGAAAAGAAAAAGAAAAGTGTGATTGTGTTCAGCGTACCAGAGAGTAAGAAGAGTGAACAGAATGAGAGAGGTAGAGGACAAAAGGTTTTGTGAAACAGTTTTTCAGGATGTTTTGAAAGTGAGAGACACAAAGGTAGAAAAAATTTTTAGGATAGGGCGAATGGTAGGAGAGAAAGCACGGCCAGTGATTGTGGAGGTGAATGAAGTAGGTGTGAA
Source organism: Coenobita brevimanus (assembly GCF_032717465.1). Lineage (NCBI taxonomy): Eukaryota > Metazoa > Arthropoda > Malacostraca > Decapoda > Coenobitidae > Coenobita > Coenobita brevimanus. The sequence goes on along the minus strand of NW_027642643.1, from coordinate 2,935 downwards.
ATGGGAGTTGGTCAAGAGAAGGAAGGAATTGAAAGGAAATGAAAACTCTATTATCAAGAAAGTCATTATTGCACCTGACTTGACAAAAAAAGAAAGGGAAGAGAATGATAAGCTTAGAGAAGAACTGCAAAATAGAAGGAGGGATGGAGGTAAGTGGATCATCAAGAAAGGAAAAGTGATCAGGCTTCACAACCAGATTGAAGAGCAGGACGAGTGACTGTCTGATGTGAAGAGGGATGAAAATAATTACCAGTTAGGAAAGAATAGCAAGGTGGAAGACAGCATCGTGATTAAGGTGATTAACATTCAAGGATTATCAAAGGTAAAGGCTAAAGAGGCAGAAGCATTAGTAGATGGTAGAACTATACTCTGTTTAACTGAAACACAAAAGAAAATTAGAGATGTAAGCTTCAGTAACAGAATAAATATCATAGAAGAAATGAGAGACGAATGATAGAAAGGGTGGAGGGATAATGATGCTGCACCAAGATAAGACAGAAATATCCTTCAACAAAGTAAATACAAAAAATAGAGACATTTTATATGTAAAAGGAATTATTAGAGGATGGGAATTAAAGATAATAGTAGTATATTTTAGTGTTAGCGATAAGCAGAGAAATCACTACATGAGAATAGAAATAGAAAATAGCCTAGGAGAGCCACTGTTGATAGTAGGGGACGTCAGTGGTCATGTTGGATTGAAAGGAAAACAAAGGATGGATGATAATGGTAGAATGATCATAGATTGGATGGAGCAATATAAATTAATAATGCTTAATGATGACATATATTGTCAAGGAGAATACACATGGACAAGGGACAACCAAAAAAGTGTGATAGATTACGCACTTGTCTCAGATAAATTTTATGATAAATATGTAAGTATGAAGATAGATGAAGAGCAGGAGCAAATAGATATATCAGACCATAATTTAATGGAAATTCAACTTAGGGTTAGGCAAGCAGGGAAAACCTATAATAGGAAAGACTGGATATGCAGAGACTACTACAAATCAGATAGAGAATCTTTGAAGAAATATAGAGATGAATTAGAGGAAAATATTGTAAGAAGGTGAAAAATGTAAAGGATTTGGAAAAGAGGATGGTTAATATCGCAAATAGTGTTCTAAAAGGTAAATATAAGAGGAAGAATATAGGGACACAAGAAAGGGAAGAAGAACCAGTGTGGTCCACAGAAGAAATTAGAAAAGAGATTAAGGAAAGACGAAGATTAGATAGGAATTGTAGAAATGCAGTTGATAGAGAAGAGCAGGAGAAATGGAGAAACCTGTACATGGAACAAAAGAAAAAAATACAGTTAAAAATCGTAAAAGAGATGAGCATACATGAAGAAAAGGTAGCCAAGGAAATAAAAGAAGATAAAAGCAATGGTAAGAACACATGGAAATATATACGGATGTTGAAAGGAGAGAAGGAAAAGAACAGAACCTGTCTATTGGACAATGTATATGATGAAGATAACAAGAAATTAGACAGAGAAAGGGTAAAAGAAGAAGTTGAGACATACTGGAGGGCTGTATATGGAAAATACCTAAATAACATTAGAGAGGAGTGGAATGGAGAAAAAAGGCAGGAATATATTAGAGACAGGGATGCTATTAAATTGAGGATAGAGAGAGGGAAACAGTGCCAGGTAGTTAGAAGGGGAGGTGAGGAAAATGGAGTATATAGGCCTATGTAGAGAAGAAATTAGGGAGCACTTAGACATGGCATTAGAAATTAAAAGTGATGTGTCCTATATGGAAGAGGAGATAATAAATGAGGAAAATGTGTCTAAGAAAAATGAAGACAAAGAAAGCTGCAGGCCCAGATGGAAGAAAACCAGAATTTTACAAAGTTTTCCTAGAAAGTAATGTATTATTACGCACATTAATCGACACAATGAAACAAACACTGGAAACAACGGACATACCAGAAGGTTGGAGGGAATCAAATACAGTCATGATACCTAAAGCTAAGAAGCCTAAAGTTCATGAGTTCAGGCCTATAGCACTAACAAATACAGGTTACAAACTAATGATGGCAGTACTGAGAATGAGCATAGAAGAACACGTAAAGAGAAATGGATGGGGAAAAGATACTCAAGTAGGTTTTACAACAGGAGGTAGAGTAGAAAACAACATTCTTGTTCTGAGCTACTGTATAGAACAGACATATAGGAATAGAAAAATTTTAATAGTTAGATCAGTTGATTTTGCCAAAGCTTTTGATAGTGTTAAAAGAGACTTGATGGTAAAGTTACTAAAGGATTACAAGATAAGTGAAAAAGCAATAGATATTATTACAAAACTATATAAGGGGGACAAAACCAAGGTGAAGTTGGATGAGGGAGAAGACCTTACGATACCAGTAAGTAGTGGTATAAGGCAAGGTTGTACAGGTTCAACCACTTTATTCAAGTTAATAACCTTCAAAATAATTCAGAGACTAGAAGAACTAGATAGGGGCTTTAAAGATGAGGCTTTTAAACTAACATCTCTGTTCTTTGCTGATGATGGATGCTGTTGGCAAGCAATGTAGAAGATGCAGAAAGAGTAGTGGAACAGGTGATGACAACAGGCAGGGAATGCGGACTAGAAATAAATAAACAAAAAGTAATATCATAATATTCAACATGAAAGATAAACCAACGGAGATAGCTGGTATAAAGGTTAGTGATAGGCTGAAATACTTAGGAATTACAATTAATGATAGTAGACACTTCTTCAAAGCACAGGAAGAGTCAGTGATAGAGAAGGCAGTAAGAATGGCAAACATGACATACTCAATAGTTGCAAGGAGCTGTTTGAGACTGTTAATCGGAAAAACATACTGGAAGAGCGTAGCCCTCCCAGCAATACTGTATGGCTCCAGTGTAGTAGATTTCACAAAGCAGAGAGATAGATAGACTTCAGAGTGATAGAGAACAGTGTGT
>NW_027642642.1:0-49032 GCF_032717465.1 Coenobita brevimanus | reverse complement strand
GAAAATAGACAAGGAATTGACTTGTGAAATCAAGCAGTAAATTTTACTTTATGCCAGCTTATTTCAGCCGATTCTCTAAGGATGAGAATTTATCAACTTTCTCAACAGTACACAGCAGAAACTAATTACTCATGCATCCTGTTTGTGTTAGCACTGTTAGCCTTCTTGAGAAAGTGACTCCACCCCTGACAATCAGTAACTAATGCTATTATTGATAAACAGGTTCTTGCCGGCATTAACTCCTGGCTGGGCACAACAGATTTAAGCTTGATACAAAAGAACTGGCCTAAGTACCAGTTGATGAATAACGTAAAGTGTTTGTGCAAAACTAGGAGCGACAACTAACATAAGCTTAATGTGTTGAAATAAAACACGAGATTAACTACATTAAGCTCAAAGAAAAAGAACTGTAAGTTTATTAATTACAATGAAATAAATTTACAATACATGAGTCTCAAAAAATGAATCTCAAAATAATAAGGAGAATTACACTCACTCGCTCATTCAAAAAGCTAAACACAGTTAAACCTAGGAAGAAAACGAAAAGAAATACTGTTCAGTGGAGGGGAGCCGAGCGTAAAATGACTGGGTGCCTGTGGTGGACATCAGACACTGCAATTTGCTAAGTCCACTTTTGCCAATTCACTGACTAGGTGGAGATTCAGGAACTCGCTGTACACTTGGCGGTGCTGCTTCCACGTGCTGGGCACAAACAATCCTACACTCGCAATGATCCAAACCTGACTAGCTTCAAACTATGAAAAGAGGGCGAGGGATGGCCGCCGTAAGTTCGAACTTCAACGGTCAACCGAAAGAAAGTGAGCTGATACACACTCACAATAAATCACTCAGTGAAGGCACTAACTTCGTGCATAAGAATGTGATCACTTGTGAAACAGTGAGAATTGTTCTGAAAACCATCCCTGACCGAGTGAATACGAGGATGGTCGAACTGAGTGATGGGCAGTGGGAATTCCACTAGAATTCGTGGTTTACTCACTGATTTACAATCTCAAGAATTAATAAATACACTTGCGGATTCGTGACATTATGCCCCATCAAAATCATATTTTTCTTGAGAAAAATTTTCGATATACATATATATAAATCCTAACTCAGTCACACAAGATTCACACTGTGGTGTGTGTACTATCCTGCTACAGGAGAAAATCACAGTTGCCCATGAGCATAAAAACCTCGTATTTACATTAATAGAAGCAAGCTTAAGGAAAAACTCCGTGACGACGGTGAAAAATCCTGTACTCAGGTCCAACTGAGGGAAAAGTTTGCTTACATATACATTAACAACTAATTGTTATGTAGTGTGATGTATGTATTACACGGTGTAGGTGTGACAGTTGTGGTGTAACTGTGCCTATGTGTAAAATAATGCAATACAAATCAATAGTAAACAAAGGCGACGAGGCAGAAGAGAAGAGGCGGCAGCATGCGGCAGAGACAATCAGCTGATCTCCATGACAAAATTGCTACACCCGTCAGCTGCACCTGCGAAAGCAATCATGGTGGCGAATCAAAAGTGTCAGTGCAACAAACAATCTTTATTAAATTACAATTTCTCTACCTAGCAGTCAGTATGTACGCTGCAAAAAATACTCCCTAGCCAAAAATTTTAAGTGACAGCCAAGCTTGTATCTTCGAGGTCGCCATTATTTTCATATTGGGATACATTATTAACCAGGAAACGTGGTCCCAGGACAGAATCTCAAAAGACCCCTATAGTTTACTGGTTAAACCCTAAACCTACATTATTATTAACCAGGAAACGTGGTCAAACTGAGTGAAAAGACTGGGTGCCTGTGCAGGACATCAAACACTGCAATTCGCTAAGTCAAAGGACCCAGATTACTGGTTAAACCTTACTCTACACTTTCGATTAACATTGGCAAGCTCAGAATCCCTACGCAATCTCGGGCAGGTCACATTTTAACACCCACCGTGGGTGTGAACACTCATGTCGATTATGTGCATTCCCTGGGAATCCTCAGAGAGGCCCACAGCTCAAGACACCACAAGGTAATTCATACACAGCCTCGGATTGTCCCTACGGGGATCACGAACTTCCCTTAACCCACCGCGTCCCGTTGACTTATGGGTACATTGCAACATTTTGCATTTGCCAGTCCCGACGACGTTCTGGTATGTCATGCAATTGCAAGGCACCTAATTTGCACAATTTTCAATTTTCGCGCGTGATTTTTCGTACGTATACACAGGACACCTTCCTCTATTCCTCTACAAGATGCCAAGCAGGGACAATTCCTTACACCTCATAACCTCCTCCCTCGCCACACGCCATTAGTCTCGCAATTCACCTGTTACTAATGACCTGGCCAATAAAGACATTCAGAGCCAGAGTGATTTCCCAATCGATGACAATGTGGAGGACAAAGTTTACATAGCATTAGAGGAAGAAACAGTCAGAAATGATGATCAGGTAATGTGGCAAAAGAAGGTCAGGTATGGTGATGAGTTAGTGAGTGAAACAACGCTTATAATGCCTATATTACTGTTTGAAAACCAATATACTCTCGTACTACATATAAATTTGTACTAAGTAAATAAATAAATACCGTTTATGAGTAGTGTGAAATAGTTACCCTCCCATAGAACTCGATTTCTTTGGTGCCAGCTTGTTAGAAAACCCAGTCAGGGACGGTGGTACTGCTACATGGATCGAGTATTTTAACCCACCTCATCCCGACGTCTTCTGGGCAGTGGTACGCCCTAGTCCCGACATTTTTGGACCTTTTTTTTTTTTTTGCTCAAACATCCGCTTTAGGTGAGAAACATCGATAATTCATAGAGAAATCGCTCACCTGAGGTTTAAAATACTCGATTTAGGTACGAGTACTTCCTTACCTGACTGGGTTTTCTAACAGGCTGGCACCAAAGAAAACGAGTTCTATGGGAGGGTAACTATTTTATCCACTCATAAACAGTATTTATTTATTTACTTGGTACGAATTTATATGTAGTACAAGAGTATATTGGTTTTCAAACAGTAATATAGGCATTATACGCATTGTTTCACTCACTAACTCATCACCATTCATGACGTTTTTTTCCCCACATTACCTGATCATCATTTCTGACTGTTTCTTCCTCTAATGCTATGGAAACTTTGTCCTCCGCATTGTCATTGATTGGGGAATCACTCTGGCCCTGAATGTCTTTATTGGCCAGGTCACTGGTAACAAGTGAATTGCCGAGATAATGGCGTGCAGGGGGGGGGGAGGTTATGCGGTGTAAGGCATTGTCCCTGCTTGGCATCTTGTAGAGGAATAGAGGAAGGTGTCCCTTGTATATGTGCCAAAAATCACTCGCGAAATCACTCACGAAAAATGAAAATTGTGCAAATTAGGACCTTGCAATGTTGCCGCATTAATTCACGTCGCTGGGACATGAGTGCACATCATGTGCGGACATTAATTCACGTCACCAGGACGGTGTGGGTTAAACCTCAGGTGAGCATTTTCTCTATGAAATTTCGATGTTTCTCACCAAAAGCGGAGGTTTTAGCCAAAAAAAAAAAAATCGAAAATATCTCGAGATTGGGGGGTGGCAGAGGTGCGAAACAGGTCGGGACATGACGGGTTAACCTACAGTACATAATTATGTACAGGCCCTGGACATAATATGTCCTGTGGGGCCAACAGGTGAGACGTCAGGTCTACACCCACATTACCACTGCTCTGTCTCTCAAGTGACTCTGAGATAATGGGTGTGGATTCAAACGGCACAGGAAGGACATGTCCCTGATTAGTGGTATGTGGACACGCATTGCAGGAATGTAGAAAACTTTCTATTTCCGGTCCCATTCCTGGCCAAAAAAGTCAGCACGGATATGGCCCTGGGTTTTCCTTTTGCCCATGTGACCTCCTGAGGCCGAACAATGACCCCATTCTAACACTGCCAGGCGATACTTAGCAGGAAAGACAAACTGCAGTTGAACCTTGCCCTGGGGTGTTAGTGACTCACGATACAGCCGTCCTTGTTTACGAAGGAACTTGGCTTGACCTCCCAGTGAATACTTAATCACTCTACCCTTTTCTTTCTTCCACACGGCAGCAAGTGTCAGGCCAGAATCCCCCACATGGGCAGCCACCTTGTCGTGGTGAGAGGGCTTGCGTGCTCCGGTGATCCCACAAGCCTGCCTGTGGATGTAATGACATCTGGCAGGGTCTCACATGCGGGTAGGGTTGTGGGTGAAGGATCTGACTATGCACTGCCCGAAACGTAGGTTACCCGTATGGGTCATTGGTGCCGCCCTCCAGAGGGATCGCCCAGTGCTGTCCTTAATTGGTTGGTTGGGTGTCTGGGCTAGGGGGTGTTGGGAAGGGGGTCTTTGCACTGATGGGAGCAAACTTTCAAATCACAGGGTGTCCTTTTTGGGACACTCCTCTGGGTACAAGGTACCCCGCTCCCATCAGACCGCGCTCGGTCCCCTCACTCCCTGGTAGGCGGTTTCCCTTGGCTTCTGGTGCCAATTTATATTCACTAATGTATTTATGGATACACTGAACAATTCTTTAACGACTCGTGTGGTCGGTGACCAGCCTCACGAGTCGGCATCAACTGGTCACACTCTGGCCGATGACCCTGTACCCTCCAGGTCGTCTGCCAAAACTGTGAGTCACGATACCCTTTCTATGGAGCTGTTACCTGGTGTTTTTGTGAATCACTCTTACACAAAATATATAGTCCTCAAAATGGATGATGGTACTTCCATCCGGAACCTGAACTGTTTTCAGATTCACAGTAGTCTAGTTACAGCATGTGGATTTACCCCCAAGGTCTCTTTGCAGGGCGATGGTTCTCTATTGTTAGAAGCCAGGAATGAAGAGGAGAGTTCACGCATCCAGTCTCTAACTGTGGTCGCCGGTTATCCTGTATCTGCCTCTCATCATTTGATCCTAAACCAGTCCTGAGGGGTTGTGTATTCTCGTGACTTGATCTCATATTCTGATTCTTCCCTCTTATAGGGGCTGGCTCGTCAGGGTGTTGTAGGAGTACAGAGAATTATGAAGATGATGGGGTTTTAACCCCCAAACCCACTCTTATCTTGACATTTGACCGTCTTACCTTGCCGGAGGTTATCACTGCTGCGTGGTGGAAGCTAAAGGTTAAACCTTATGTTCCCCAGCCTAGAAGATGCTATTATTGTCAAAGATTTGGTCATGTCCGCCGTTCTTGCAGCCGGGAAGCGTCTGGCCTTCCTGAGGTCTGTGGAAGTTGTGGTGGAATTTCTCATGGTATGGATGATTGTTCTCAACCCCCTAAATGTTTGAACTGTGGAGGAGCACATGCAGCCTCCTCAAGGGATTGCGAACTATACAAGTATGAATATGAGATTATTTCCGTCCGAACGAAAGAGAAAATTTCCTTTTCCAAGGCAAAGGCCAGGGTTAGGGAGCGGTTCATTCGCCCTGGAGTTACCTTTGCTGCTGCGTTGTCTCATTTTAAAGCTACTCGGCAGGTGCCCCTGCCATCACACAATGCCCCATCAAATTCTTGGGGTTCTACTTCCCGGCCTTCTTGGCCGGGGGGTTCCACCGAGGGAGTGCAGCCTGGATGCAGCTGTGCTTCTTCTGGGGAGGTGCCCCCTATCTCTGGGGGTGTCCCCTCTGTGGTGGTGCTTCCAGCATCTGGGAGTGCCTCCCCCATCCCATTTTCTCCAGTTCCTCCTGTGACAAACACCCTAGTCAATGCTACACCTTGCTTTGACACATCTAAAGCTCCTGATGTCCTTCCTGTGCAAGGTAAGCATCGCCGTGGCTCCTCAGAGTGCTCAGAGAGCAAAGTGCTGCTACAAAGATCTCTGCAGTGGAGCCCACTACTCCACCTCGGGATGCTGAGGAGTCAGGGCAAGTGCAGGCTGGGGATGGCGTCTCCGCTGATGACCCAGCCACCGCCAGATAGTGGTGGTCCTCAGGTAGTTGATGCACCTGCTCAGCTACATGAGGCCTTGCCCTCTCAGGATTCCAGTACTGAGGGATGCGCTACTGATTGTGCTCCTTCTCGTGGTGGCACTGCCCGCTCTCTTCCAGGTAGGGCAGTTTGCGGTCCACTTGCCAAACCATCTCTTTGCCCCGCCAAAGAAGAAAACCATCGTCCGGCCCTCTTCTTCTTCTTCCAAGTTATCTTCAGCTGGGCGGCACACTGTACACCATAACGGTGCCAGACAGTCCCTTGCTAAGGGCAGTTCTAAGCAGCAATCTAAATCTGGTTGCTTGCCGGGGGGAAGGTTGTCTCACCCTCAACCTGATTCTTCCTTCGCTGTGGGTACTATGGCATTCTCAGCCAGTACGTTACAATGGAATTGTCAAGGGCTGCGTGGTAATTGGGAGGAGCTGTGGACCCTCCTGGCTTATTCCCCTTTGTGCGTGTGTCTCCAGGAAACTCTTGTAGGGCTTGCCACTCCTCATGCACCACCTGGATATGATGCTTTTTACTCAGTTCCAACCCAGGCTCCTCTTGGAGGTGGTGCTGTTTTTTTTAGGGCTAATGTCCCTCATCAAAGGGTTCACCTCCAGTCTGATCTCCAGTGTGTTGCTGTGTGGTTATATGCCCTCTGCTGGTATACTGTCTGTTGCATTTATTTACCACCCAGTGCAGTAGTTAGTAAAGCAGACCTTGAAGACCTCCTCAGACAATTACCTAAGCCCTTTCTCCTCCTGGGGGACTTTAACGGTCGCCACCCTTTGTGGGGTGACTGTCTAATTAACCAACGTGGGCATTTATTGGCATTCTTATTGGAGGACGAGGATCTCTCCCTGCTGAATACTGGCGAGTTTACACATTTTCATCCTCAGACGAATACATTTACTGCAATTGACCTCTCTGTCTGTTCTCCTGACTGCCTCCCAGATTTCACCTAGGAGGTTCTGAGGGATCTGCATGGGAGTGATCACTTTCCTATCCTCCTTACTGCAGCAATATCTAGTCCTTGCTCCCATCTCCCGAGGTGGAGGTTAGATAAGGCGGACTGGTCCCTTTTTTCTTCCTTGTCTTCTATTGGTGTTTCCATAGAAGACTTTCCATATATAGATGAAGCTGTTTTGTTCTTTACGTCTATTATCCATTCTTCTGCCCTCCACGCTGTTCCAAGAGCCTCTGGCACATATAATTATCGCCCTGTCGCATGGTGGAATGAGGATTGTAGTATTGCTGTACGTGCCAAAAAGACAGCATTTTCACATTATCGTCGACACAAAACAAAGCATTATCTTGTCGAATTCAGGAGGGCACATGCTAGGGCATGCCGGGTCCTCAAACAAGCCCGATGAGACTCTTTGATGGCTTATGTGTCTTCCGTAAACTCTAAGACACCAGTGTCTCAGGTGTGGAAGAGGGTACAAAAGATTTCAGGATAATTCCCGCAAGGCAGGTCCCCTGTGCTGCTGTCAAATGGTGAGCCTGTTGGTAACCCTGCAGCTGTGGCTGATATTTTTGCTTCTGCCTTTGCAGCGGTCAGCCGTAGAGATGCTAGCACTCCAGTTTTTGCCAGACACAGAGACGCAGAAGAGGCTAGGGTATTGAACTTCCATTCCGGGAGGGGGGAGTCTTCCCATGAACTCCAATCTTCTCTTTCTCTTTGTCATGACACCTCACCAGGGTCAGATGATATTCTCTATGCAATGCTTCAGCACCTGGGTGATGATGCACTGTCATTTCTCCTCAAGCTTTTTAATGGAATCTGGAGAGACTCTTCTCTTCCTACCTCTTGGTGCGAAGGTGTTGTCCTGCCATTCCAGAAGCCAGAGAAGACAGGATCCAGTCCTCTAGAATATCGACCGATTGCCCTTACATCATCCTTGTGTAAACTGTTTGAAAAGATGGTCAATTCACGCTTAATGTATTTCCTCGAAAGGAATGACTGTCTCTCTCGATTTCAGTCTGGTTTTTGCAAATATCGTTCGATGACAGATGCACTTGTCTGACTAGAAGCTGCAGCATGTGATGCTTTTGCCAGGAAGCAGCATCTGGTGTGCGTCTTCTTTGACTTAGAAAAGGCATATGATACTACATGGCGGTTTGGTATCATCAAGCAGCTTCACTCTTTAGGTTTACGTGGTAGGCTGCCCCTATTTATATTAGACTTTCTGCGTGACCGTTCTTTCAAGGTTCGAATTGGTGATACTCTGTCTCCTTCGTACCCTCAGGAAGAAGGCATGCCTCAAGGAAGTGTCCTTAGCACGACCCTTTTTGCTATAGCATTAGATGGTATTCTGTCCTCTATTCCAGAGGAGGTGTCTGCCTCACTGTATGTCGATGATTTAGCTATATGGTATGCTGCCTCCCGGATGCCCGTGGCTGAACGTCGCATGCAGCTTACCTTAGACCATGTATCTCTTTGGGCCACAATGCATGGTCTCCGTTTCTCCCCAACAAAAACAGTGGCCTTACATTTCTCCCGCCTGAGAGGAGTCCACCCCAACCCCGATCTCAAGTTACATGGCCACAGGGTCCGATGTGTGGATGAAGCAAGGTTTCTCGGTCTTGTTTTTAACAGATGACTGACGTGGGTTCCCCACATCCGTGCATTACGTTTATCCTGCCACCGTGCCCTGTCTCTCCTACGGACTCTATCTCACCTGTCTTGGGGCTCTGACAGAGCCACCCTGGTCTACCTTTATTATACCTTGGTACGGACCAAATTGGACTATGGGTGTGAGGTATACTCTTCTGCTACTGAGGCACGGCTGCAGCCTCTCAGTTCAATCCATCATGCTGGGATCCGTCTGTCAACTGGAGCTTTCCGGTCTTCCCCAATTCCTAGTCTATTAGTAGACGCGAATGGACCGCCACTAGATCTCCGTCACCAGTCCTTACTGGTGCAGTGTTGGCACCGCCTTCACCGTCTACCTTCCTCACCAAGTTGTATGGTTGTCTCCGAGGTCGCTCTTGTCCTCTTTTATTACACCCACCCTCGCTATCCACAACCGTTTCGGCACAGAGTGAGGGCTGCCATGGAGGAGTTAGGTGTTCAGCATTTTCCTGTTTGCCCTGTGCGTGTTCCTCAAGTGGCTCCCTGGCTCCTCCCAGAAGTACGGCCATGTGATTACTTCCCTGAGAGGAAGGCCTCTCTTTCCACACAGGTAGCTCTGTCTTATTTTTTAGAACATACCTCTGCCCACAGTGACTGGATTCCTGTATATACCGATGGTTCCAAGTCCCGCATTGGGACAGGCTTTGGTGTAGTTTTCCATGACTTTTAGCCGTGGTGGGAGTCTTCCTCCTTCCGCCTCTGTTTTTACTGCTGAACTTACAGCTATTTTAGTTGCAGTTGAGTTGATTTTTAGTTTCCCCCCTGCTGCTTTCACCATTTTTAGTGACTCAGCCAGTGCCTTGCAAGCTTTGTCTTGTGGCTTCTCATCACACCCTCTAGTCCTGTCTATCTTGGAGTGGCTCTTCTTATTACACAGATGCAGATTTTCTGTACAGATGTGTTGGGTCCCTGCTCATGTGGGGGTCGTAGGCAAAGAGCGTGGTGACTCTGTGGCGAGAGCCGCTGCCTCTCGCCCTTCCTCTCCCCATTACCATGTCCCATCTGAGGATTTATGTACAAGCACTATAGAAGCTGTCCATCTCTGTTGGTAGAGAAGGTGGGATGCAGTAGGGGCGAACAAACTCCGCAGCATTCATCAGAACCTGGGCGATGGAGGGTATGTGGGACTATCCCGACAGTGGGAAACAGCTTTGGTCCGTCTCCGGATTGGCCACACTAGGCTGACTCATGGTTTTCTAATGGAGAAAGCACCCCCTCCCTATTGTGATGACTGTCTGGTTCCTTTGACTGTGCAGCATCTTCTTTTGGAATGCCCAAGTCTTGAGGACCTTCGTCGGCAGTACCTTTCCGGGTGCCGAGCCAACAAAGGACCTTATCTTCTCTATTCGGTACTTGGGGAAAAGGCTTGTGCTACGGGAGGAGGCACCTTTTCCTTTGTGTTAAGTTCCGGCCTTCTCCACAAACTGTAGGACCTTATCATATATTAGTTTGTGTTTTATACTGTTCTCGTTTAACCTTAGTCTTTCCACCACGTTTTAGTTTTGGTTGTTTCTTTGATTTTGTTGCTTTGTTTTATGCATCATTTGATTTATTTATTTATTCATTTATTTTTTGACTTCCTTTTAATGTTTGTGTTCGGCGGCATATGACCTCTGCTGTTGTGCCACCATGTCACATTTTCATTTAATCATTCATTCATTCATTTGGGTCAGAATGTTGTTCTTGAACAATATCTTGGCTACAAATCAGATCTTGCAGTGTTGCAATGGTCACCGGGGTGACACAGTTCGGAGCCTCGGTCATGGCTTCTGTTACTGGAGCTGAAGTCTGTGTAGCATCATCTATTGTGCAACTATACTTGGCACCTGGAATATTGCCTATGATAATGTCAAACAAAGGTTCTGGCATGACAACTATGACTGTCGTACCAGTGGAAAATGGAGATGCCACCTGGATACGTGCCTTAGGGAACAATCTCACTGATCCATCAATAAGCTTAGCTTGGATCTGTCGACCTGTGTACTCCTCAGGCCGAACTAGACTCTGCCTGACAGAGCAACCTGAGGAACCATTGTCTCTCAGGACTTTCACAGGAACGCTTCCCACAAACCCTGGCTGAACAAGGAAGGCACTGTTACCAGTGGGAGGGCCTCAGGAGGAAGCAGCCAGTCACTGATGAGGCTGCTGAATAAATGATGTGGCAAACATGGAGCCCTGAGAACTAGATACTTGAGGGTCGTACTTACCGTCTGGGGAGATGGAGCGTTGACCACCTGTGGAGGAGGGTTCACTGTCAGCTGGGGAACTAGTGGACTGTGGGGAAGTACCTGTGCTGCTAGGGACGACACCACTGTGCTGCTGTTGAGGAATGAAGGCTGCGTTTGCCTCCTGCCTCTGATACACTGGGGCTGGTGCTGAAAAGGATAGTCCCGACGGTCGATTACATGGCTGATACTGCTGCTGATTAGGGTACTTGTCGTACCACTTCCACTCAGGTTTCTGGGTGTTTTGCCCTTGGTCCTTCATTTGCGGTTTGTTTGGACCTTGGCCATTATTCTGAGAACGGCCTTGTTCCTGAGGTTCAGTCTGAGATGGTTTCCCAGATTTGTCAGCTTTCCTGTTCCAGGTGTGTTGCTTAAGAGTTTGATACCCATACGTAGTGAAGAATGCATCAGCCTTCTCCAGCATTTGGCTGGCATCCCTTACCTGGCAGATCTTAAATAAGCTCAGCAGGCCACGATTTTTCTAGCTGCATACACAGCATAAGGTCAGTTATCTCCTTGCACGTGGAAGGAGTTTCATCTTTCTCCATCCACTCATCTAAGTAAGCAGTAGGCCGATGAAGAAACTGAATGGCAGTCTCTGTTTCTCATACACGCGCCCTCATAAACTGACTCTTGGCGTCGTCAATTGTGAGACCGTACGATTTAATGAGTGTGGACTTCATCATCTCATATGTGACATTGTCTCCACGAATTTTGTGAAGAATATCGAGGGCAGGGCCCTCAAACAAGCTAAGAAACTGGAGCCGTTTGCTGCCTCATGCAGCTGGTACAGCTGAGCCATGTCTTCGAAACGAGCTATGAATGGCTCGTCTTCCTTGTATGGAGGAAGCTTGATGTGTGGGGTCGTCAGAACATGTGCAGGGAGAGTGCTCGTGGAGCTTGGGTTAGCTGCACCAGATGTGTCTGAGGCCAAGAAGTCTCACTTGAGCTTCAACATCTCAAGTTCATGTTTCTCATGTGCCTCGCACTCGGCACGTTCGTGTTCTCATTCTCTCTCTCTTGTTGTTCTCACTCATATTCACTTTCTCTCTCACGCTGCTAGAGCTGTTCTCGCTCGTATTCACATTGAATTTTACGCTCTTCACGAGCATCATTCTCACGTTGTTGTTCGTAACTAAACCGAGAGAGGACGTAGTCCTTGATTTGGTCAGGGTCGCTTAGCCCCATATCTTTGGCTTCCTGTACAGTCGTGGCCATAAATAATCACCTATCATCCTGTACCCCGTGCCTCAGACTGGCTCCTTTATGCGCGGCAAGTCACACAGAGTAAGAGGGACTGAGAGGGAGGGGCGAGAAAGAGAAGGGCAGGTGGGTGGGGGACGAGCGATGGTCCGGGGGTGGAGTGAGGGAGGGGAGGGAGGGTAGGTAGGGGAGGGAGAATGAAATGCAAAATTGTGGCCATGTAATTTGTCTATTTTCTTTCAAACAGGGCATTTTATAAAGGAGTTACTATTCGCTAGATAAAGCTGCATTACACCTTGTATAGCAGCGTCAGATAACAAGCTTTAGACAGGTGGTGATGTCAAGGACTGGCTCGTGAAATCTACTGACGTAACATTAAACATTAAGTGCGGAGCCAGATACTGTATATGTGTTTATCCGTGTATCTTGACTTCAGACGCAGAATGGAATCCGGATGGCTCTGACTTCCGTAATGTTTGTGTAAGAAACATCCTCTACTCTTACGTGCAATTAATTTTTGGAACTAAATATTATATGCAACCTTTGACATGGTTGTTTCCACAATAATTTTGATCACTCTCGCGGTATACACTCCTCTCTATACAGTCACCATCATGTCAGTTCAATAATTATCTTATGACATCTCTATATAAAAAGGCTATTTAAAATAACTGTGCATAAAAGGTAAGTAAATTTGATGTCTGTGCTCATGGGTGGATATGGTAACGGTATTTCTCATAATCTTTCAGAGGGAAATGAAACAAAATCCTACCCAAACTCCCAGAATATATCTATGTCAATGTTTACCGACACTGGTCAAGCCAAAGCAACCAGGAACTCCTTAGTAAGTGGTCCAGTGGCCTCATGCTTTTAAAACCTCATGCAGGCGTCAAGGCACCAGGGAAACAATGTTGTTGATGGTTTGCTGGTTTCGTTTGAACAGCTCCCACTCGTCTTTGGTGTGCTGGAGGAGGCAGGCCCGTGTCCTCTCGTTCTCTGGCTTCCACGCATAAGGTGACCAGATTTATTGGAGCTAAAAGGGGAACATTGTCACGTGTGTGTGTGTGTGTGTGTTTGTGTATACAGTACATAAAGAGAGAGAGAGAGAGAGAGAGAGAGAGAGAGAGAGAGAGAGAGAGAGAGATACAGTGACTTACGTGAGTGACAGCGACGGCTGCAACGCAACACCTCACCTTGAGGCTGCTAATCAAACACGAACGACTCAAACGAACTCCAATGACCAACATACAGTACGGTACGGTGAATGGGCAGACCAAAGTTACCAGTTAGTATTACAAATTTTATATTAACAATTTGGTATTTCATTTGGTTTGGATTAGGCATAATTTTACTAATTCATCATAATTTCATAAAAGGTCATGTTATATCTAATGTAATAGTAATTTTCTAAAAGCAGGACATTTTAGGTAATTTGCACAAAAAGCAGGACATTTTAGTCACAATTTAAAAACCGGGATGTTAAAAAAGCGGGACTGGTCGCCTTATCCACGCGTTGACAATCTGGGCCCACACAATCTCGATGGCTCTGCACTAATATTTGATCTGTCACGTCAGTATATTTCTCTCACGAGCTAGTCCTTGATAATCCCACGTATTCAAAGTTTGTTTTCTGACACCGCTTATACAAGGTGTAACGCAGCTTTATCTACCGAATAGTAACTCCTTTATATGATGCCCTGAATGAAAGAAAATAGACAATGTGGCCACAACTTAGCATTTCATTCTCTCTTTCTATCACTCCTCCCTCCCCTCCCTCACTCCACCCCCGCACCATCGCTCGTCCCCCCACCCACCTTCCCTTCTCTCTCTCTGGCTCCTCCCTCTCAGCCCCTCTTACTCCAGTGTGACTTGCCGCGCGTAAGGGAGCCAGCCTGAGGAATGGGGTTCAGGAGGATAGGTGATTATTTATGGCCACGACTGTACATAGATATTGGTAGTCATGATGCTAACTCAACTAGGGATGAGTGGCTAATGATTGAGTACTGACTGCTATTTTGCAGAGAAATGCCAATAATCAAGAGTAAAGAATATAGGCACAGGTTTGTGGTTAGCAGTTTTATCTAGTTAAACTGGTAAAGAAAGAAAATTAAATAAAACAACTGACTGGAAAAACTATTACATAAAATTAATAAGAATGAATCAATAACCACAAGTAAGATAGTGCCTATCGACTTTAATGATAAATACCTAGGTGTGAGTGAGTATTATCTCGTTAATAACTTTAGAGCTAGGAGTTAATATCTCGTTAACCCCTATCCGCCGGCTGACGTGTATGCACGACAGGATTCAGGGTGCAGAGGGCCGTCAGTTGACTTGATATATTGCACTCACCTTCCCGCCACTGTTTAAGCACGGGACCATTTTCTGTGATACCTACGGGGTAGGTAGGACCCCCAGGTACCCCGCAGTTGCTCAGTTCAGTTTGTGCTCGCCAGTGGTAGCGAGAGGAGCCATGTCATCTTCCTTGACATCATCCAATTCTGTCCCACCACATGAAGGGCCTATTGCCTCATCAACCCCCGCGATAATTCAGCCCTTAGTGCCACGTAAAGGGCTTAGTGATAGTGCCATAGGACGTGCCCTTGACGATACTGTGTCCTCTCGTACACTGGGCTAAAGTACGTCCCCTGAGGAGAAAAAAAGCTACTACGTGGAGAGCGAGCTATCTCGCCCTCCAACCCCTACTCACCCTCCAACATCAGAGAGGGTTCTCCGACTTCTCCAGGAGGAAGGGACAGTCTACGAGACTGATGATTTCGGCAATGAGGTGCAAGATGACCCAGGACATCGGGAAAGTGATGGAGACCTGGCTGTCATCTGTGGAAAGAAACGCTGCAGAGCCGTTTCCTCCACACTCTCGCCTCCTTGCCGACATATCTTCCTCCAGCGCTCTCCCACACCTCAGCCTACCACTTCAAGGGCAAAATCTCCACAATCAGGCCCTTCGGGAGTGGTATGAGTACTGAGCAGGTGTGTGGGGAAGTGTAAATAGTGTACAGCAGTGCAGAAGTTTGTGTATTTTCATAAATGAGTGAAATGTGTGATATTATAAGTGAATTATAGAAAGTGCTAAGGTATAAGTCTTTTATAAGTTCTGCAAGTGAATATAAGTGATTTATAGTAAGAGGAATGCAGGAGATGATACTGTTTATTGGATATTGATTAGAAAATTATTGGATATTCCTTGAGTCTGCCTATCTATTACATGAAAGAAAACCACTTGTGGGCGGGCCACAATGAACAATACCTGCTTCATTATACCTAAATTATTTCACTCAATACTCAGGGATTGTGCCACATATGAGCATCAGTGTATCTGTGATGTGAAGTACAAATAATGTTAGTTGTGTAAAACATTTATATGATTTTCATTATAACCTTGATTAGTACAAAACAGTCTGATTTACATTACAAATAATTATCTCATACTCTTCGATCATGCGTGAAAGAGCAACAGCACTTACTTGTCAAAGTGTAATTATCCGTAATCGTGATGTAAAGTGCAGTTCTAAGTGTCTTAGTAAAGGAGAAATATGATTATTTACAGAAGAAGTTAGTACAGAAAAACGAGGAGATATTTCCTTTCCCACACACCGACAAGGTATAGTAGCATGGTGGTGTAGGCAGTAAATCCTTGGGTGAGCCACATGAACCTGGTGATGACTCATTTTCACGGCGGTGAGTAAGGAGGAGTAAAAAACGAGTGGAATATTCCGCATTCCAAGGATCCACAATCGCCACTCCAGTCAGTGCTGCCAGCGCTAGCTGGCTGGGCCAAGGCCATGGCCAGTGGCGCACGCACAGAGCCGTGCGCCAAAAACGTGAAAAACCACTCGTCTTCAATTCATCCTTACTCATTGACGGGACCACCTAGAGACCTCGGGATACATTCATTGGAAAGAGGAAGAGTTGATGAGTCATATGAACTTTTACTGGATTCTCTAGCTATTATAGTTTGTCAGACATAAGGGTTTGAAGTAAAAGTATTTTTTCGAAAATCTTTCAGTGTGCGGCTTCCAGGAACCCCCCGGCGGCTAAGGGTTAATAACTTTAGAGCTAGGAGTTAATATCCTGGAATGAGGTCGCCAGATGTCACGGTGTGATGTAAATTTATGAATTAAGAATGACTACATGTTGCTTGAAAATAGAGACAAGGAATTGACTTGTGAAAATCAAGCAGTAAGTTTTACTTTATGCCGGCTTACTTCGCCGATTCTCTAAGGATGAGAATTTATCAACTTTCTCAACAGTACACAGCAGAAATTAATTACTCACATGTGCTGTTTGTTAGTACTGTTAGCCTCTTGAGAAAGTAACTCCACCCCTGACTATCAGTAACTAATGCTATTAATGATAAACAGGTTCTTGCCAGTACACTAACTCCTGGCTAGCACAATGGATTTAAGTTTGATGCAAAAGAACTGGCCTAAGTACCAGTTATGAATAATGTAAAGCGTTTGTGCAACCTAGGAGTGGCAACTAAAATAAGCGTAATGTGGAGAAATAAAACACAAGTTTAACTGCATAAAGCTCAAAGAAAAAGAACTGTAAATTTATTATTTACAATGAAAAATTTTACGTTACATGAGTCTCAAAAATGAATTCAAAATAACAAGGGGAATACACTCACTTGCTCATTCAAAAGCTAAACACACTTAAACCTAGGAAAAAAACAAAAGAAATACTGGTGAGGGGAGCCAAGCGAAATGACTGGGTGGCTGCGGTGGACGTCAGACACTGCAATTCACTAAGTCCACTTCTCCAATTCACCGTCTAGATGGAGATTCAGGCACTCGCTGTACAACGGTGGCACTGCTCCATGCTGGGCACAAACGGTCCTACACTCATGACGATCCAAACCTGACTAACTTCAAACTATCAAAGAGGGCGAGGGATGGCCATGTTCGAACTTCAATGGTCAACGGAAAGAAAGTGAGCGATATACACTCACAATTAATCACTCAGTGAAGGCACTAACGTCGTGCATAATAATGATCACTTGTGAAACAGTGAGAAATGTTCTGAAAACCAACCCAATTGGAGTGAATACGAGGACGGTTGAACTGAGTGATGCGCAGTGGGAATTCCACTAGAATTCGTGGTTTTCTCACTGATGTACAATGTCATGAATTTATAAATATGCTCACGCAGATTTGTGACAAAGGGTCCTTTGAGATTCTGTCCTGAGACCAGGTTTCCTGGTTAATAATAATGTTTGTTTAACCAGTAAACCAAAAGGGTCCTTTGAGATTCTGTCCTGGAACCATGTATCCTGGTTAATAATAATGTAGGTTTAACCAGTAAACTATAAGGGTCCTTTGAGATTCTGTCCTGGGACCACATTTCCTGGTTAACCCCTTAACCGCGGGGCGTCACTTTCATGATGCTTGGGAGCAAGGGATCATACCGCGGGGCGTCGCTTTTGTGATTCTGTGTTATTTTGAATTCACCCGGGCTTCCAAGTGGGGGCTTGTATCATCTATCAGTACTGCCAATGTCCAACACTAGTCAGCACTCCTTATCTCATCTGTACTCCCATCCATTGTTGACAATTTAGCCATTTCTCCCCGTTCTTGACTCCCCTCCCTACCCCCCCTCCATTACCCCATCCTCTTGCCTGCCCGGCCGTGCTACACTAAGTAAATCTTCCCTGGAATTTTTCACTGATTTCATCCATTGAAATAAGCCCTATGCCCTATTCTTATACCAAATAATATATACAAGAAAGAAATAAGGTAAGTGAGAGTGCCATACACCTGGAATTGGCTAATTATCACCTGACAACACCTCACGTGCACTCGTTCGCTAATTTTTGCTGTTTATTTCCCCTTGAAATATGCCGTATAATCTATTTTCGAAATAAATATACATATAAGGAGGGAAGGGAGAAGCCTAAGTGATATTTACATTCACCTGGAACTACCTAATTTATAATGTATTGTCTAGATTTCCTGCCAGTCACACTGCTATATATTAGCCGTGTCAAGAGGCTAACGTTGGCAGTAATGAATTTCCCTAGGTAGGCCACCCCCCCTGCCCACCCTTATCAGTTCACTCTCATCTTCCAATGTGGAGGTACGTCTGTTCGCTCTTGCTAGCTTCAGGGACTTTTCACCCCCATGCAAAGGGCCCTGTGACCTTTACCCCTACTAAACCTCGCGTGGAAAGAGGTAAAGGGCTGACAATTGATAAAAGAGTGTTTAGGATCTTTCTATTGAGTAAAACAGTGCAAGTGGAATTGTAAATAATGTGTAAATAATGTGTAAACAGCAAGTGAAAGTTATGAATGTAAATATACGTGAACAGTGGAAAATAGTTTTATAAGTTACTTCAAGTGACAGTGCATAACACAGTGTAAATAAAATAGAAATGTAAATAACGTAAATAAAATAGAGAACGTAAATAGAAATGTAAATGAGTATTATTATAAGAATACAAGTATATACCCTAGGAGTAATGAAAGCGAAAGTTTCACTCTAGCATGTCTGAATACTATGAGTTATGAGAGTGAAGGTCAAAGTGACATTCACTCTCAATGCTAGTATACAGGACGAGAAAGTGAATGCTACGTATTTTACTGAAATAAATTGAATCCCTACAGTGACAATAAACTAATACTACTGAAGGAAACTTATGGATAAAGACTGTAGATATATATAAGTGTTATATAGTAATAGAAATATAAAGTGTGAGGGGTTTTATGAATAATAAATGACAGAGTACCAAGAGCGAACTAGCGCAAGTGCGACGGTCAGACGCGCTCGTAATTTTCATTGCTTTCACAGTGTTTTTTTTTTGGAGTATGGATCCCAAACTACTTGAAAATCATAGAGTACTGTTTATAGTGTTAATATCTGGCTTTGGTAATCATATTACGGGTTGTCGGGAAGTGTAAAGTGGAGACTTCGTTACCCAACTTCAGAGGTCTCCACAAGTCCTACGGTAAAGACGAAGGCTCAACAAACATTCTAGGAGAAAGCTGAAGGTATGTGGCATAAGCATATGTAATTTTTATATTCTAGAACTAATAACTGATTTTTGGCAAATATTTTTTGAGAGTCTGTCGGAGCCCAAATAACCCTGCGGCACACGCAAAACATTGGTAAACATGCCCGCGGTGTAGGGGTTAATAATAATGTTGGTTTAACCAGTAAACTATAAGGGTCCTTTGAGACTCTGTCCTGGGACCACGTTTCCTGGTTAATAATCATGTAGGTTTAGGGTTTACCCAGTAAACTATAAGAGTCCTTTGAGATTCTGTCCTGGGACCACGTTTCCTGGTTAATAATGTATCCAATATGAAAATAATGGCAACCTCGAATGTACAAAGCTTGGCTGTCACTTAAAATTTTCGGCTTGGGCGTACTCTTTGTAGCATATGTACTGACTGCTAGGCAGAGAGAAATTGGAATTTAATAAAAACTGTTTGTCGCACTAACACTTTCGATGCTCCACCTTGACTGCCTTCGCAGGTGCAGCTGGCGGGTGTACAAAATTTTGTTGTGCAGATCAGCTAATCATCTCTGCCACATGCTGCAGCCTCTTTTCTTCTGCCTCATCATCTCTGTTTAATATTGATTTGTATTATATAATTTTACATGTAGGCAGTTACACCACGACTGTCACACCTACACCGTATGTTACATACATCACACTACATAACAATTACTTATTAATGTAAATGTAACGAACTTTTTGCTTAGTTTGACCTGAGTACAGGATTTTTCACTGCCGTCACGCATTTTTTCCTCAAGCTTGCTTCTATTAATGTAAATAAGAGGTTTTTACACTCATGGGTGACTGTGATTTTCTTCTGTAGCAGGATAGCACACACACCATAGTGTGAATCTTGTGTGACTGAGTTAGGATTTATAATTATGTATGTATATCATAAAATTTTTCTGAAGAAAAATTTGATTTTGATGGGGCATAATGTCACGAATTTGTGCGAGTGTATTCATACATATTCGTGACATTGTACTTTAGTGAGAAAACCACGAACTCTAGTGGAATTCCCACTGGGCATCACTCAGTTCAACCATCCTCGTATTCACATCGATCGGGATGGTTTTCAGATCATTTGTCACTGTTTCACAAGTGACCATTCTTACCCACGACATTAGTGCTTTCACTGAGTGATTTATTGTGAGCCTATATTGTTTACCCTCTTTCCATTGACCGTTGAGTTAGGCCTCGCCTATATCTGGCAAACACGGCCAGCCCCTACCTCTTTTCCCCATTTGAATTTAGTCAGCTTTGAGTTGCCTTGAGGATAGGACCGTTTGTTCTCAGTGTAGAGCAGCACCTCTGTTGTACAGTGAGTTCCTGAATCTCCACCTAGACGGTGAATTGGCGAAGTGGGCCTAGTGAATAGCAGCGTTTGGTATTCATCACGCAGGCGCCCAGACTACTTGTTTGGCTCCCCTCCACTGACCAGTATTTCTGTTCGTTTTTCTAGGCTTAAGTGTGGTTAGCTTTTGAATGAGCGAGTGAGTGTATTCTCCTTGTTATTTTGAATTTATTTTGAGATTCATATAATGTAAATTTATTTTATTGTAATCAATAAATATACAGTTCTTTTCTTTGAGTTTAATGTAATTAGACTCGTGTTTTATTTCTCCACATTAAGCTTATTTTAGTTGCTGCTCATAGTTTGCACAAACTCTTTACATTATTCATAACTGGTACTTAGGCCAGTTCTTTTGTATCAAACTTAAATCCGTTGTGCCAGTCAGGAGTTAAACACCCGCAAGAACCTGTTTATTATTATTAGCATTAGTTATTGAATGTCAGGGGTGAAGTCACTTTCTCGAGAGGCTAACAGTACTACAAACAGCACTCATGAGTAATTAGTCTGCTGTGTACTGTTGAGAAAGTTTATAAATTCTCGTTTTTATAGAATCGGCGAAGTAGGCCGGCATAAAGCGAAACTTGCTGCTAGATTTTCACAAGTTAATTCCATGTCTCTGTTTTCAAGTAACATCCAGTATTCTTAATTCTTAATTTCACATCCCCCCGTGACAATCATTAATTGACAGAATCTCTTCTTCTTCTTCTGCTTCTTCTCGTCCTTCTTCTCCTTCTCCTCCTCCTCCTTCTCCTCCTCCTCCTCCTCCTCCTTCTTCTTCTTCTTTAGTTTCTCTTTCTCTTTTCCTTTTTTTTTTTTTTTTGAGGTCGTACTATCATCGTAATGGCATTCAAAGGTAAGATATGTGATGCAGCCATTTTTGTGCCAGGTTCTCCCATGGTCCTCGCCTGGTAGTGACGTCAGAACAGTTTCCCTCCGTCTTGGCCGTGATGGTGGACGACCCAACAGCACCTGGGGGCAAACGTCTCACCTTCAGGGGACCCATGGAGAACGTCATGCAAGTCATCTCCAGGCGAATGAATTTCACGTGAGTATGACTAGAAGACTGTGTTTGTGAGATGCAGGGGGAGATGATGGAGAATGAGAGACTAACTAGAAGAGTGTATGTAAGTGAAGTGGAGGAGGAGATGATGGAGAATGAGAGACTAACTAGAAAAGTATGTAAGCGAGGTGGAGGGGGAGATGATGGAGAATGAGAGACTAACTAGAAGAGTATGTACGTGAGGTGGAGGGTGAGATGATGGAGAATGAGAGACTAACTAGAGGAGAGTAGGTAATTGAGGTGGAGGGGAGATGATAAAGAGTAAAAGACTGACTAGGAGAGTGTATGCAAATGGGGTGGAGGGGGATAGAAGAATTGGACGACTAAGGACGAGATGGAGGGATAGAATGGGAAGATATATAAGAGAGGAGGAAGAATGCGAGTCTGACTAAATGATTAGATAATGGGAGACTAACGAGAGGAGCATGTGAGTGAGGTGGAAGGGGAGACGAAGAGGGATGAAATGGAGAGATGGAGCTGAGGGGATGAGGAATGAGAGACTGGGTAGATGGACTGTATTTGAATGCGGCGGAGCAGGCGGCGAGGAAGGGGAGACCAAGAGTGGGAAGGAATGGAGTGGAGAGATATGTGAGAGAGTGAGGTTCGAGTTGGAGGGAGGGGAGCTAAATGGCAGAGGACAAAGTGACATAGACGCGTTTTGAGTGTGACCATCCCTTACGGGATTAAGGCGTCTGGTAAGAAATGGAAAAAGAAAGAATTGAGGGATACAGTAAGCGACATGACAATTAAAGGTCTGCTTGGTCAGGCGGAAAGGGCGTCAACATTTACAGCCACCTCGATATGTATTTGAACTCTGAAATTAAGTAAGTGTAAGCATAACTCTTCATTCAACGTGTTTTATATTTCAGGTATTCATATGTAAGACCACCAGACCGAAACTGGGGCAGTAGAGAGAGAGACGGGTCCTGGATTGGCATGCTGGGACTGCTGATTAGAGAGGTCAGTCATGTGTTGGGTCTTGAAGTTTTTGTAATAATAATAATAATAATAATAATAATAATAATAATAATAATGATGATGATGATGATAATGATGATGACAGGTTCGTTTCAAATTACTGCATATTGCAGACTGACAGTACTGTATATTCGGACATATTATACACCCAGTAAAATATTATTCGTCATCACTGTGTGCGATGAGCTTTGAAATAATTTGTAGAAGTGACACCATATGGAGAGTGTGACAATAACCAGGAAAGTGTATGTGCGTGAGGTGGAGGGGGAAGAGAGAGGGGAAGACCGAGGATGAGCTGGAGGGATTAAGTAGAGGGGTATATGAGAGAGGGGTGTGTGAGCTGAGGGGGGAGGGCAGCGAAGTGGCAGGGGACAGGGCGACATGGAGGCGATTTGTTGGTGACCACCTCTTCCGGGATTAAGGCGTCTGGCTGTAGATAGATTGATAAACATACACCGCATTCATCTGGCAGTACGGGTAATTCAGAATCCTCGGCGGTACGTGTGTCACACCTCAAGGGCACCAAATTATTTAGTGGGTGTAAGACTGTACATATTTCACTGCTTTGTCTAAATGTGACTTTTTAAATCGTGCAGTGTTCCTTACCGATATTATATTTGGCGAAGTTGTCTCAAATTTGTATAGATGAAAAATTAATGCAGTTTTCATAATTATTCCAAATTAGTAAACAAACAAACTGCATGCATAATACAATGTATACTGCCTGGGTGGCCCTTGAATGGAGAAAGCACGATCAAATAAACACATTCAGATTAAACCGTCGTTTAAAATTATTGCTTAATCCACCTTCAGAATTACCGTCCCAAACAGCTATATACTGGGATGGTTAAAGGCAGAGTTTGATATCATATGCACTAGAATCTAAGTTTATCTAGTCACTGAAATTCTCTTATGAAAAACATGGTCTGTCGGTGCTTGAGCGACCTACATTGTGTCCTAACGTCCACAAGCTTACTGTGTTGGAGACATGTAGGTGTTAAACAATATACAACCACGCACTGCCTGGCTTTATGCTGTGTTAAAAAAGGAGACTGATAGCCTGTAACCTTACGTAAACGAAGGGATGCATTACTGAACTAAACAGCATCATCGAGAGCATACCTCCGCCAACGCCATATCAGACAACTTAGATCGCCACCAGTATATAATCAACTCTTCCATGGCCCATGACCCACATATCCACAAAATTTCATTGAAATACTGTACATCATATACTTTTTTAAAGATGTATTGTGCAATAAGGAAGAGATGGGCAGAGTATTTTGAAAGATTATTAAATGTAGAGGAGGAAAGGGTAACTGAGATTGTGGCGGATGGAAGGGTGCAAGGAATAAATGTGTCGGTAGAGTTGAGTGATTCTTTG
Organism: Coenobita brevimanus; assembly: GCF_032717465.1. Classification (NCBI taxonomy): domain Eukaryota; kingdom Metazoa; phylum Arthropoda; class Malacostraca; order Decapoda; family Coenobitidae; genus Coenobita; species Coenobita brevimanus. Next base: position 25,242 of record NW_027642642.1, on the reverse strand, counting down.
ATCACGAAGGAGGAAGTGGAGAAGGCAGCAAAGGAGATGAAAACAGGGAAAGCTGCAGGTATGGATGGGTAATTCTGAAGGTGGATTAAGCAATAATTTTAAACGACGGTTTAATCTGAATGTGTTTATTTGATCGTGCTTTCTCCATTCAAGGGCCACCCAGGCAGTATACATTGTATTATGCATGCAGTTTGTTTGTTTACTAATTTGGAATAATTATGAAAACTGCATTAATTTTTCATCTATACAAATTTGAGACAACTTCGCCAAATATAATATCGGTAAGGAACACTGCACGATTTAAAAAGTCACATTTAGACAAAGCAGTGAAATATGTACAGTCGTACACCCACTAAATAATTTGGTGCCCTTGAGGTGTGACACACGTACCGCCGAGGATTCTGAATTACCCGTACTGCCAGATGAATGCGGTGTATGTTTATCAATCTATCTACAGCCAGACGCCTTAATCCCGGAAGAGGTGGTCACCAACAAATCGCCTCCATGTCGCCCTGTCCCCTGCCACTTCGCTGCCCTCCCCCCTCAGCTCACACACCCCTCTCTCATATACCCCTCTACTTAATCCCTCCAGCTCATCCTCGGTCTTCCCCTCTCTCTTCCCCCTCCACCTCACGCACATACACTTTCCTGGTTATTGTCACACTCTCCATATGGTGTCACTTCTACAAATTATTTCAAAGCTCATCGCACACAGTGATGACGAATAATATTTTACTGGGTGTATAATATGTCCGAATATACAGTACTGTCAGTCTGCAATATGCAGTAATTTGAAACGAACCTGTCATCATCATTATCATCATCATCATCATTATTATTATTATTATTATTATTATTATTATTATTACAAAAACTTCAAGACCCAACACATGACTGACCTCTCTAATCAGCAGTCCCAGCATGCCAATCCAGGACCCGTCTCTCTCTCTACTGCCCCAGTTTCGGTCTGGTGGTCTTACATATGAATACCTGAAATATAAAACACGTTGAATGAAGAGTTATGCTTACACTTACTTAATTTCAGAGTTCAAATACATATCGAGGTGGCTGTAAATGTTGACGCCCTTTCCGCCTGACCAAGCAGACCTTTAATTGTCATGTCGCTTACTGTATCCCTCAATTCTTTCTTTTTCCATTTCTTACCAGACGCCTTAATCCCGTAAGGGATGGTCACACTCAAAACGCGTCTATGTCACTTTGTCCTCTGCCATTTAGCTCCCCTCCCTCCAACTCGAACCTCACTCTCTCACATATCTCTCCACTCCATTCCTTCCCACTCTTGGTCTCCCCTTCCTCGCCGCCTGCTCCGCCGCATTCAAATACAGTCCATCTACCCAGTCTCTCATTCCTCATCCCCTCAGCTCCATCTCTCCATTTCATCCCTCTTCGTCTCCCCTTCCACCTCACTCACATGCTCCTCTCGTTAGTCTCCCATTATCTAATCATTTAGTCAGACTCGCATTCTTCCTCCTCTCTTATATATCTTCCCATTCTATCCCTCCATCTCGTCCTTAGTCGTCCAATTCTTCTATCCCCCTCCACCCCATTTGCATACACTCTCCTAGTCAGTCTTTTACTCTTTATCATCTCCCCTCCACCTCAATTACCTACTCTCCTCTAGTTAGTCTCTCATTCTCCATCATCTCACCCTCCACCTCACGTACATACTCTTCTAGTTAGTCTCTCATTCTCCATCATCTCCCCTCCACCTCGCTTACATACTTTTCTAGTTAGTCTCTCATTCTCCATCATCTCCTCCTCCACTTCACTTACATACACTCTTCTAGTTAGTCTCTCATTCTCCATCATCTCCCCCTGCATCTCACAAACACAGTCTTCTAGTCATACTCACGTGAAATTCATTCGCCTGGAGATGACTTGCATGACGTTCTCCATGGGTCCCCTGAAGGTGAGACGTTTGCCCCCAGGTGCTGTTGGGTCGTCCACCATCACGGCCAAGACGGAGGGAAACTGTTCTGACGTCACTACCAGGCGAGGACCATGGGAGAACCTGGCACAAAAATGGCTGCATCACATATCTTACCTTTGAATGCCATTACGATGATAGTACGACCTCAAAAAAAAAAAAAAAAGGAAAAGAGAAAGAGAAACTAAAGAAGAAGAAGAAGGAGGAGGAGGAGGAGGAGAAGGAGAAGAAGGACGAGAAGAAGCAGAAGAAGAAGAAGAGATTCTGTCAATTAATGATTGTCACGGGGGGATGTGAAATTAAGAATTAAGAATACTGGATGTTACTTGAAAACAGAGACATGGAATTAACTTGTGAAAATCTAGCAGCAAGTTTCGCTTTATGCCGGCCTACTTCGCCGATTCTATAAAAACGAGAATTTATAAACTTTCTCAACAGTACACAGCAGACTAATTACTCATGAGTGCTGTTTGTAGTACTGTTAGCCTCTCGAGAAAGTGACTTCACCCCTGACATTCAATAACTAATGCTAATAATAATAAACAGGTTCTTGCGGGTGTTTAACTCCTGACTGGCACAACGGATTTAAGTTTGATACAAAAGAACTGGCCTAAGTACCAGTTATGAATAATGTAAAGAGTTTGTGCAAACTATGAGCAGCAACTAAAATAAGCTTAATGTGGAGAAATAAAACACGAGTCTAATTACATTAAACTCAAAGAAAAGAACTGTATATTTATTGATTACAATAAAATAAATTTACATTATATGAATCTCAAAATAAATTCAAAATAACAAGGAGAATACACTCACTCGCTCATTCAAAAGCTAACCACACTTAAGCCTAGAAAAACGAACAGAAATACTGGTCAGTGGAGGGAGCCAAACAAGTAGTCTGGGCGCCTGCGTGATGAATACCAAATGCTGCTATTCACTAGGCCCACTTCGCCAATTCACCGTCTAGGTGGAGATTCAGGAACTCACTGTACAACAGAGGTGCTGCTCTACACTGAGAACAAACGGTCCTATCCTCAAGGCAACTCAAAGCTGACTAAATTCAAATGGGGAAAAGAGGTAGGGGCTGGCCGTGTTTGCCAGATATAGGCGAGGCCTAACTCAACGGTCAATGGAAAGAGGGTAAACAATATAGGCTCACAATAAATCACTCAGTGAAAGCACTAATGTCGTGGGTAAGAATGGTCACTTGTGAAACAGTGACAAATGATCTGAAAACCATCCCGATCGATGTGAATACGAGGATGGTTGAACTGAGTGATGCCCAGTGGGAATTCCACTAGAGTTCGTGGTTTTCTCACTAAAGTACAATGTCACGAATATGTATGAATACACTCGCACAAATTCGTGACATTATGCCCCATCAAAATCAAATTTTTCTTCAGAAAAATTTTATGATATACATACATAATTATAAATCCTAACTCAGTCACACAAGATTCACACTATGGTGTGTGTGCTATCCTGCTACAGAAGAAAATCACAGTCACCCATGAGTGTAAAAACCTCTTATTTACATTAATAGAAGCAAGCTTGAGGAAAAAATGCGTGACGGCAGTGAAAAATCCTGTACTCAGGTCAAACTAAGCAAAAAGTTCGTTACATTTACATTAATAAGTAATTGTTATGTAGTGTGATGTATGTAACATACGGTGTAGGTGTGACAGTCGTGGTGTAACTGTGCCTACATGTAAAATTATATAATACAAATCAATATTAAACAGAGATGATGAGGCAGAAGAAAAGAGGCTGCAGCATGTGGCAGAGATGATTAGCTGATCTGCACAACAAAATTTTGTACACCCGCCAGCTGCACCTGCGAAGGCAGTCAAGGTGGAGCATCGAAAGTGTTAGTGCGACAAACAGTTTTTATTAAATTCCAATTTCTCTCTGCCTAGCAGTCAGTACATATGCTACAAAGAGTACGCCCAAGCCGAAAATTTTAAGTGACAGCCAAGCTTTGTACATTCGAGGTTGCCATTATTTTCATATTGGATACATTATTAACCAGGAAACGTGGTCCCAGGACAGAATCTCAAAGGACTCTTATAGTTTACTGGGTAAACCCTAAACCTACATGATTATTAACCAGGAAACGTGGTCCCAGGACAGAGTCTCAAAGGACCCTTATAGTTTACTGGTTAAACCAACATTATTATTAACCCCTACACCGCGGGCATGTTTACCAATGTTTTGCGTGTGCCGCAGGGTTATTTGGGCTCCGACAGACTCTCAAAAAATATTTGCCAAAAATCAGTTATTAGTTCTAGAATATAAAAATTACATATGCTTATGCCACATACCTTCAGCTTTCTCCTGGAATGTTTGTTGAGCCTTCGTCTTTACCGTAGGACTTGTGGAGACCTCTGAAGTTGGGTAACGAAGTCTCCACTTTACACTTCCCGACAACCCGTAATATGATTACCAAAGCCAGATATTAACACTATAAACAGTACTCTATGATTTTCAAGTAGTTTGGGATCCATACTCCAAAAAAAAAAAACACTGTGAAAGCAATGAAAATTACGAGCGCGTCTGACCGTCGCACTTGCGCTAGTTCGCTCTTGGTACTCTGTCATTTATTATTCATAAAACCCCTCACACTTTATATTTCTATTACTATATAACACTTATATATATCTACAGTCTTTATCCATAAGTTTCCTTCAGTAGTATTAGTTTATTGTCACTGTAGGGATTCAATTTATTTCAGTAAAATACGTAGCATTCACTTTCTCGTCCTGTATACTAGCATTGAGAGTGAATGTCACTTTGACCTTCACTCTCATAACTCATAGTATTCAGACATGCTAGAGTGAAACTTTCGCTTTCATTACTCCTAGGGTATATACTTGTATTCTTATAATAATACTCATTTACATTTCTATTTACGTTCTCTATTTTATTTACGTTATTTACATTTCTATTTTATTTACACTGTGTTATGCACTGTCACTTGAAGTAACTTATAAAACTATTTTCCACTGTTCACGTATATTTACATTCATAACTTTCACTTGCTGTTTACACATTATTTACACATTATTTACAATTCCACTTGCACTGTTTTACTCAATAGAAAGATCCTAAACACTCTTTTATCAATTGTCAGCCCTTTACCTCTTTCCACGCGAGGTTTAGTAGGGGGTAAAGGTCACAGGGCCCTTTGCATGGGGGTGAAAAGTCCCTGAAGCTAGCAAGAGCGAACAGACGTACCTCCACATTGGAAGATGAGAGTGAACTGATAAGGGTGGGCAGGGGGGGTGGCCTACCTAGGGAAATTCATTACTGCCAACGTTAGCCTCTTGACACGGCTAATATATAGCAGTGTGATTGGCAGGAAATCTAGACAATACATTATAAATTAGGTAGTTCCAGGTGAATGTAAATATCACTTAGGCTTCTCCCTTCCCTCCTTATATGTATATTTATTTCGAAAATAGATTATACGGCATATTTCAAGGGGAAATAAACAGCAAAAATTAGCGAACGAGTGCACGTGAGGTGTTGTCAGGTGATAATTAGCCAATTCCAGGTGTATGGCACTCTCACTTACCTTATTTCTTTCTTGTATATATTATTTGGTATAAGAATAGGGCATAGGGCTTATTTCAATGGATGAAATCAGTGAAAAATTCCAGGGAAGATTTACTTAGTGTAGCACGGCCGGGCAGGCAAGAGGATGGGGTAATGGAGGGGGTTGGGTGGGGAGTCAAGAACGGGGAGAAATGGCTAAATTGTCAACAATGGATGGGAGTACAGATGAGATAAGGAGTGCTGACTAGTGTTGGACATTGGCAGTACTGATAGATGATACAAGCCCCCACTTGGAAGCCCGGGTGAATTCAAAATAACACAGAATCACAAAAGCGACGCCCGCGGTATGATCCCTTGCTCCCAAGCATCATGAAAGTGACGCCCAGCGGTTAAGGGGTTAACCAGGAAATGTGGTCCCAGGACAGAATCTCAAAGGACCCTTATAGTTTACTGGTTAAACCTACATTATTATTAACCAGGATACATGGTTCCAGGACAGAATCTCAAAGGACCCTTTTGGTTTACTGGTTAAACAAACATTATTATTAACCAGGAAACCTGGTCTCAGGACAGAATCTCAAAGGACCCTTTGTCACAAATCTGCGTGAGCATATTTATAAATTCATGACATTGTACATCAGTGAGAAAACCACGAATTCTAGTGGAATTCCCACTGCGCATCACTCAGTTCAACCGTCCTCGTATTCACTCCAATTGGGTTGGTTTTCAGAACATTTCTCACTGTTTCACAAGTGATCATTATTATGCACGACGTTAGTGCCTTCACTGAGTGATTAATTGTGAGTGTATATCGCTCACTTTCTTTCCGTTGACCATTGAAGTTCGAACATGGCCATCCCTCGCCCTCTTTGATAGTTTGAAGTTAGTCAGGTTTGGATCGTCATGAGTGTAGGACCGTTTGTGCCCAGCATGGAGCAGTGCCACCGTTGTACAGCGAGTGCCTGAATCTCCATCTAGACGGTGAATTGGAGAAGTGGACTTAGTGAATTGCAGTGTCTGACGTCCACCGCAGCCACCCAGTCATTTCGCTTGGCTCCCCTCACCAGTATTTCTTTTGTTTTTTTCCTAGGTTTAAGTGTGTTTAGCTTTTGAATGAGCAAGTGAGTGTATTCCCCTTGTTATTTTGAATTCATTTTTGAGACTCATGTAACGTAAAATTTTTTTCATTGTAAATAATAAATTTACAGTTCTTTTTCTTTGAGCTTTATGCAGTTAAACTTGTGTTTTATTTCTCCACATTACGCTTATTTTAGTTGCCACTCCTAGGTTGCACAAACGCTTTACATTATTCATAACTGGTACTTAGGCCAGTTCTTTTGCATCAAACTTAAATCCATTGTGCTAGCCAGGAGTTAGTGTACTGGCAAGAACCTGTTTATCATTAATAGCATTAGTTACTGATAGTCAGGGGTGGAGTTACTTTCTCAAGAGGCTAACAGTACTAACAAACAGCACATGTGAGTAATTAATTTCTGCTGTGTACTGTTGAGAAAGTTGATAAATTCTCATCCTTAGAGAATCGGCGAAGTAAGCCGGCATAAAGTAAAACTTACTGCTTGATTTTCACAAGTCAATTCCTTGTCTCTATTTTCAAGCAACATGTAGTCATTCTTAATTCATAAATTTACATCACACCGTGACATCTGGCGACCTCATTCCAGGATATTAACTCCTAGCTCTAAAGTTATTAAACCTTAGCCGCCGGGGGGTTCCTGGAAGCCGCACACTGAAAGATTTTCGAAAAAATACTTTTACTTCAAACCCTTATGTCTGACAAACTATAATAGCTAGAGAATCCAGTAAAAGTTCATATGACTCATCAACTCTTCCTCTTTCCAATGAATGTATCCCGAGGTCTCTAGGTGGTCCCGTCAATGAGTAAGGATGAATTGAAGACGAGTGGTTTTTCACGTTTTGGCGCACGGCTCTGTGCGTGCGCCACTGGCCATGGCCTTGGCCCGGCCAGCTAGCGCTGGCAGCACTGACTGGAGTGGCGATTGTGGATCCTTGGAATGCGGAATATTCCACTCGTTTTTTTTACTCCTCCTTACTCACCGCCGTGAAAATGAGTCATCACCAGGTTCATGTGGCTCACCCAAGGATTTACTGCCTACACCACCATGCTACTATACCTTGTCGGTGTGTGGGAAAGGAAATATCTCCTCGTTTTTCTGTACTAACTTCTTCTGTAAATAATCATATTTCTCCTTTACTAAGACACTTAGAACTGCACTTTACATCACGATTACGGATAATTACACTTTGACAAGTAAGTGCTGTTGCTCTTTCACGCATGATCGAAGAGTATGAGATAATTATTTGTAATGTAAATCAGACTGTTTTGTACTAATCAAGGTTATAATGAAAATCATATAAATGTTTTACACAACTAACATTATTTGTACTTCACATCACAGATACACTGATGCTCATATTTGGCACAATCCCCCTGAGTATTGAGTGAAATAATTTAGGTATAATGAAGCAGGTATTGTTCATTGTGGCCCGCCCACAAGTGGTTTTCTTTCATGTAATAGATAGGCAGACTCAAGGAATATCCAATAATTTTCTAATCAATATCCAATAAACAGTATCATCTCCTGCATTCCTCTTACTATAAATCACTTATATTCACTTGCAGAACTTATAAAAGACTTATACCTTAGCACTTTCTATAATTCACTTATAATATCACACATTTCACTCATTTATGAAAATACACAAACTTCTGCACTGCTGTACACTATTTACACTTCCCCACACACCTGCTCAGTACTCATACCACTCCCGAAGGGCCTGATTGTGGAGATTTTGCCCTTGAAGTGGTAGGCTGAGGTGTGGGAGAGCGCTGGAGGAAGATATGTCGGCAAGGAGGCGAGAGTGTGGAGGAAACGGCTCTGCAGCTTTCTTTCCACAGATGACAGCCAGGTCTCCATCACTTTCCCGATGTCCTGGGTCATCTTGCACCTCATTGCCGAAATCATCAGTCTCGTAGACTGTCCCTTCCTCCTGGAGAAGTCGGAGAACCCTCTCTGATGTTGGAGGGCGAGTAGGGGTTGGAGGGCGAGATAGCTCGCTCTCCACGTAGTAGCTTTTTTTCTCCTCAGGGGACGTACTTTAGCCCAGTGTACGAGAGGACACAGTATCGTCAAGGGCACGTCCTATGGCACTATCACTAAGCCCTTTACGTGGCACTAAGGGCTGAATTATCGCGGGGGTTGATGAGGCAATAGGCCCTTCATGTGGTGGGACAGAATTGGATGATGTCAAGGAAGATGACATGGCTCCTCTCGCTACCACTGGCGAGCACAAACTGAACTGAGCAACTGCGGGGTACCTGGGGGTCCTACCTACCCCGTAGGTATCACAGAAAATGGTCCCGTGCTTAAACAGTGGCGGGAAGGTGAGTGCAATATATCAAGTCAACTGACGGCCCTCTGCGCCCTGAATCCTGTCGTGCATACACGTCAGCCGGCGGATAGGGGTTAACGAGATATTAACTCCTAGCTCTAAAGTTATTAACGAGATAATACTCACTCACACCTAGGTATTTATCATTAAAGTCGATAGGCACTATCTTACTTGTGGTTATTGATTCATTCTTATTAATTTTATGTAATAGTTTTTCCAGTCAGTTGTTTTTATTTAATTTTCTTTCTTTACCAGTTTAACTAGATAAAACTGCTAACCACAAACCTGTGCCTATATTCTTTACTCTTGATTATTGGCATTTCTCTGCAAAATAGCAGTCAGTACTCAATCATTAGCCACTCATCCCTAGTTGAGTTAGCATCATGACTACCAATATCTATGTACAGTCGTGGCCATAAATAATCACCTATCCTCCTGAACCCCATTCCTCAGGCTGGCTCCCTTACGCGCGGCAAGTCACACTGGAGTAAGAGGGGCTGAGAGGGAGGAGCCAGAGAGAGAGAAGGGAAGGTGGGTGGGGGGACGAGCGATGGTGCGGGGGTGGAGTGAGGGAGGGAGGGAGGAGTGATAGAAAGAGAGAATGAAATGCTAAGTTGTGGCCACATTGTCTATTTTCTTTCATTCAGGGCATCATATAAAGGAGTTACTATTCGGTAGATAAAGCTGCGTTACACCTTGTATAGCGGTGTCAGAAAACAAACTTTGAATACGTGGGATTATCAAGGACTAGCTCGTGAGAGAAATATACTGACGTGACAGATCAAATATTAGTGCAGAGCCATCGAGATTGTGTGGGCCCAGATTGTCAACGCGTGGATAAGGCGACCAGTCCCGCTTTTTTTTTAACATCCCGGTTTTTAAATTGTGACTAAAATGTCCTGCTTTTTGTGCAAATTACCTAAAATGTCCTGCTTTTAGAAAATTACTATTACATTAGATATAACATGACCTTTTATGAAATTATGATGAATTAGTAAAATTATGCCTAATCCAAACCAAATGAAATACCAAATTGTTAATATAAAATTTGTAATACTAACTGGTAACTTTGGTCTGCCCATTCACCGTACCGTACTGTATGTTGGTCATTGGAGTTCGTTTGAGTCGTTCGTGTTTGATTAGCAGCCTCAAGGTGAGGTGTTGCGTTGCAGCCGTCGCTGTCACTCACGTAAGTCACTGTATCTCTCTCTCTCTCTCTCTCTCTCTCTCTCTCTCTCTCTCTCTCTTTATGTACTGTATACACAAACACACACACACACACACACGTGACAATGTTCCCCTTTTAGCTCCAATAAATCTGGTCACCTTATGCGTGGAAGCCAGAGAACGAGAGGACACGGGCCTGCCTCCTCCAGCACACCAAAGACGAGTGGGAGCTGTTCAAACGAAACCAGCAAACCATCAACAACATTGTTTCCCTGGTGCCTTGACGCCTGCATGAGGTTTTAAAAGCATGAGGCCACTGGACCACTTACTAAGGAGTTCCTGGTTGCTTTGGCTTGACCAGTGTCGGTAAACATTGACATAGATATATTCTGGGAGTTTGGGTAGGATTTTGTTTCATTTCCCTCTGAAAGATTATGAGAAATACCGTTACCATATCCACCCATGAGCACAGACATCAAATTTACTTACCTTTTATGCACAGTTATTTTAAATAGCCTTTTTATATAGAGATGTCATAAGATAATTATTGAACTGACATGATGGTGACTGTATAGAGGGAGTGTATACCGCGAGAGTGATCAAAATTATTGTGGAAACAACCATGTCAAAGGTTGCATATAATATTTAGTTCCAAAAATTAATTGCACGTAAGAGTAGAGGATGTTTCTTACACAAACATTACGGAAGTCAGAGCCATCCGGATTCCATTCTGCGTCTGAAGTCAAGATACACGGATAAACACATATACAGTATCTGGCTCCGCACTTAATGTTTAATGTTACGTCAGTAGATTTCACGAGCCAGTCCTTGACATCACCACCTGTCTAAAGCTTGTTATCTGACGCTGCTATACAAGGTGTAATGCAGCTTTATCTAGCGAATAGTAACTCCTTTATAAAATGCCCTGTTTGAAAGAAAATAGACAAATTACATGGCCACAATTTTGCATTTCATTCTCCCTCCCCTACCTACCCTCCCTCCCTCCCTCACTCCACCCCCGGACCATCGCTCGTCCCCCACCCACCTGCCCTTCTCTTTCTCGCCCCTCCCTCTCAGTCCCTCTTACTCTGTGTGACTTGCCGCGCATAAAGGAGCCAGTCTGAGGCACGGGGTACAGGATGATAGGTGATTATTTATGGCCACGACTGTACAGGAAGCCAAAGATATGGGGCTAAGCGACCCTGACCAAATCAAGGACTACGTCCTCTCTCGGTTTAGTTACGAACAACAACGTGAGAATGATGCTCGTGAAGAGCGTAAAATTCAATGTGAATACGAGCGAGAACAGCTCTAGCAGCGTGAGAGAGAAAGTGAATATGAGTGAGAACAACAAGAGAGAGAGAATGAGAACACGAACGTGCCGAGTGCGAGGCACATGAGAAACATGAACTTGAGATGTTGAAGCTCAAGTGAGACTTCTTGGCCTCAGACACATCTGGTGCAGCTAACCCAAGCTCCACGAGCACTCTCCCTGCACATGTTCTGACGACCCCACACATCAAGCTTCCTCCATACAAGGAAGACGAGCCATTCATAGCTCGTTTCGAAGACATGGCTCAGCTGTACCAGCTGCATGAGGCAGCAAACGGCTCCAGTTTCTTAGCTTGTTTGAGGGCCCTGCCCTCGATATTCTTCACAAAATTCGTGGAGACAATGTCACATATGAGATGATGAAGTCCACACTCATCAAATCGTACGGTCTCACAATTGACGACGCCAAGAGTCAGTTTATGAGGGCGCGTGTATGAGAAACAGAGACTGCCATTCAGTTTCTTCATCGGCCTACTGCTTACTTAGATGAGTGGATGGAGAAAGATGAAACTCCTTCCACGTGCAAGGAGATAACTGACCTTATGCTGTGTATGCAGCTAGAAAAATCGTGGCCTGCTGAGCTTATTTAAGATCTGCCAGGTAAGGGATGCCAGCCAAATGCTGGAGAAGGCTGATGCATTCTTCACTACGTATGGGTATCAAACTCTTAAGCAACACACCTGGAACAGGAAAGCTGACAAATCTGGGAAACCATCTCAGACTGAACCTCAGGAACAAGGCCGTTCTCAGAATAATGGCCAAGGTCCAAACAAACCGCAAATGAAGGACCAAGGGCAAAACACCCAGAAACCTGAGTGGAAGTGGTACGACAAGTACCCTAATCAGCAGCAGTATCAGCCATGTAATCGACCGTCGGGACTATCCTTTTCAGCACCAGCCCCAGTGTATCAGAGGCAGGAGGCAAACGCAGCCTTCATTCCTCAACAGCAGCACAGTGGTGTCGTCCCTAGCAGCACAGGTACTTCCCCACAGTCCACTAGTTCCCCAGCGACAGTGAACCCTCCTCCACAGGTGGTCAACGCTCCATCTCCCCAGACGGTAAGTACGACCCCTCAAGTATCTAGTTCTCAGGGCTCCATGTTTGCCACATCATTTATTCAGCAGCCTCATCAGTGACTGGCTGCTTCCTCCACAGGCCCTCCCACTGGTAACAGTGCCTTCCTTGTTCAGCCAGGGTTTGTGGGAAGCGTTCCTGTGAAGGTCCTGAGAGACAATGGTTCCTCAGGTTGCTCTGTCAGGCAGAGTCTAGTTCGGCCTGAGGAGTACACAGGTCGACAGATCCAAGCTAAGCTTATTGATGGATCAGTGAGATTGTTCCCTAAGGCACGTATCCAGGTGGCATCTCCATTTTCCACTGGTACGACAGTCATAGTTGTCATGCCAGAACCTTTGTTTGACATTATCATAGGCAATATTCCAGGTGCCAAGTATAGTTGCACAATAGATGATGCTACACAGACTTCAGCTCCAGTAACAGAAGCCATGACCGAGGCTCGAACTGTGTCACCCCGGTGACCATTGCAACACTGCAAGATCTGATTTGTAGCCAAGATATTGTTCAAGAACAACATTCTGACCCAAATGAATGAATGAATGATTAAATGAAAATGTGACATGGTGGCACAACAGCAAGAGGTCATATGCCGCCGAACACAAACATTAAAAAGGAAGTCAAAAAATAAATGAATAAATAAATAAATCAAATGATGCATAAAACAAAGCAACGAAATCAAAGAAACAACCAAAACTAAAACGTGGTGGAAAGACTAAGGTTAAACGAGAACAGTATAAAACACAAACTAATATATGATAAGGTCCTACAGTTTGTGGAGAAGGCCGGAACTTAACACAAAGGAAAAGGTGCCTCCTCCCATAGCACAAGCCTTTTCCCCAAGTACCGAATAGAGAAGATAAGGTCCTTTGTTGGCTCGGCACCCGGAAAGGTACTGCCGACGAAGGTCCTCAAGACTTGGGCATTCCAAAAGAAGATGCTGCACAGTCAAAGGAACCAGACAGTCATCACAATAGGGAGGGGGTGCTTTCTCCATTAGAAAACCATGAGTCAGCCTAGTGTGGCCAATCCGGAGACGGACCAAAGCTGTTTCCCACTGTCGGGATAGTCCCACATACCCTCCATCGCCCAGGTTCTGATGAATGCTGCGGAGTTTGTTCGCCCCTACTGCATCCCACCTTCTCTACCAACAGAGATGGACAGCTTCTATAGTGCTTGTACATAAATCCTCAGATGGGACATGGTAATGGGGAGAGGAAGGGCGAGAGGCAGCGGCTCTCGCCACAGAGTCACCACGCTCTTTGCCTACGACCCCCACATGAGCAGGGACCCAACACATCTGTACAGAAAATCTGCATCTGTGTAATAAGAAGAGCCACTCCAAGATAGACAGGACTAGAGGGTGTGATGAGAAGCCACAAGACAAAGCTTGAAAGGCACTGGCTGAGTCACTAAAAATGGTGAAAGCAGCAGGGGGGAAACTAAAAATCAACTCAACTGCAACTAAAATAGCTGTAAGTTCAGCAGTAAAAACAGAGGCGGAAGGAGGAAGACTCCCACCACGGCTAAAAGTCATGGAAAACTACACCAAAGCCTGTCCCAATGCGGGACTTGGAACCATCGGTATATACAGGAATCCAGTCACTGTGGGCAGAGGTATGTTCTAAAAAATAAGACAGAGCTACCTGTGTGGAAAGAGAGGCCTTCCTCTCAGGGAAGTAATCACATGGCCGTACTTCTGGGAGGAGCCAGGGAGCCACTTGAGGAACACGCACAGGGCAAACAGGAAAATGCTGAACACCTAACTCCTCCATGGCAGCCCTCACTCTGTGCCGAAACGGTTGTGGATAGCGAGGGTGGGTGTAATAAAAGAGGACAAGAGCGACCTCGGAGACAACCATACAACTTGGTGAGGAAGGTAGACGGTGAAGGCGGTGCCAACACTGCACCAGTAAGGACTGGTGACGGAGATCTAGTGGCGGTCCATTCGCGTCTACTAATAGACTAGGAATTGGGGAAGACCGGAAAGCTCCAGTTGACAGACGGATCCCAGCATGATGGATTGAACTGAGAGGCTGCAGCCGTGCCTCAGTAGCAGAAGAGTATACCTCACACCCATAGTCCAATTTGGTCCGTACCAAGGTATAATAAAGGTAGACCAGGGTGGCTCTGTCAGAGCCCCAAGACAGGTGAGATAGAGTCCGTAGGAGAGACAGGGCACGGTGGCAGGATAAACGTAATGCACGGATGTGGGGAACCCACGTCAGTCATCTGTTAAAAACAAGACCGAGAAACCTTGCTTCATCCACACATCGGACCCTGTGGCCATGTAACTTGAGATCGGGGTTGGGGTGGACTCCTCTCAGGCGGGAGAAATGTAAGGCCACTGTTTTTGTTGGGGAGAAACGGAGACCATGCATTGTGGCCCAAAGAGATACATGGTCTAAGGTAAGCTGCATGCGACGTTCAGCCACGGGCATCCGGGAGGCAGCATACCATATAGCTAAATCATCGACATACAGTGAGGCAGACACCTCCTCTGGAATAGAGGACAGAATACCATCTAATGCTATAGCAAAAAGGGTCGTGCTAAGGACACTTCCTTGAGGCATGCCTTCTTCCTGAGGGTACAGAAGGAGACAGAGTATCACCAATTCGAACCTTGAAAGAACGGTCACGCATGAAAGTCTAATATAAATAGGGGCAGCCTACCACGTAAACCTAAAGAGTGAAGCTGCTTGATGATACCAAACCGCCATGTAGTATCATATGCCTTTTCTAAGTCAAAGAAGACGCACACCAGATGCTGCTTCCTGGCAAAAGCATCACATGCTGCAGCTTCTAGTCAGACAAGTGCATCTGTCATCGAACGATATTTGCAAAAACCAGACTGAAATCGAGAGAGACAGTCATTCCTTTCGAGGAAATACATTAAGCGTGAATTGACCATCTTTTCAAACAGTTTACACAAGGATGATGTAAGGGCAATCGGTCGATATTCTAGAGGACTGGATCCTGTCTTCTCTGGCTTCTGGAATGGCAGGACAACACCTTCGCACCAAGAGGTAGGAAGAGAAGAGTCTCTCCAGATTCCATTAAAAAGCTTGAGGAGAAATGACAGTGCATCATCACCCAGGTGCTGAAGCATTGCATAGAGAATATCATCTGACCCTGGTGAGGTGTCATGACAAAGAGAAAGAGAAGATTGGAGTTCATGGGAAGACTCCCCCCTCCCGGAATGGAAGTTCAATACCCTAGCCTCTTCTGCGTCTCTGTGTCTGGCAAAAACTGGAGTGCTAGCATCTCTACGGCTGACCGCTGCAAAGGCAGAAGCAAAAATATCAGCCACAGCTGCAGGGTTACCAACAGGCTCACCATTTGACAGCAGCACAGGGGACCTGCCTTGCGGGAATTATCCTGAAATCTTTTGTACCCTCTTCCACACCTGAGACACTGGTGTCTTAGAGTTTACGGAAGACACATAAGCCATAAAAGAGTCTCATCGGGCTTGTTTGAGGACCCGGCATGCCCTAGCATGTGCCCTCCTGAATTCGACAAGCTAATGCTTTGTTTTGTGTCGACGATAATGTGAAAATGCTGTCTTTTTGGCACGTACAGCAATACTACAATCCTCATTCCACCATGCGACAGGGCGATAATTATATGTGCCAGAGGCTCTTGGAACAGCGTGGAGGGCAGAAGAATGGATAATAGACGTAAAGAACAAAACAGCTTCATCTATATATGGAAAGTCTTCTATGGAAACACCAATAGAAGACAAGGAAGAAAAAAGGGACCAGTCCGCCTTATCTAACCTCCACCTCGGGAGATGGGAGCAAGGACTAGATATTGCTGCAGTAAGGAGGATAGGAAAGTGATCACTCCCATGCAGATCCCTCAGAACCTCCTAGGTGAAATCTGGGAGGCAGTCAGGAGAACAGACAGAGAGGTCAATTGCAGTAAATGTATTCGTCTGAGGATGAAAATGTGTAAACTCGCCAGTATTCAGCAGGGAGAGATCCTCGTCCTCCAATAAGAATGCCAATAAATGCCCACGTTGGTTAATTAGACAGTCACCCCACAAAGGGTGGCGACCGTTAAAGTCCCCCAGGAGGAGAAAGGGCTTAGGTAATTGTCTGAGGAGGTCTTCAAGGTCTGCTTTACTAACTACTGCACTGGGTGGTAAATAAATGCAACAGACAGTATACCAGCAGAGGGCATATAACCACACAGCAACACACTGGAGATCAGACTGGAGGTGAACCCTTTGATGAGGGACATTAGCCCTAAAAAAAAACAGCACCACCTCCAACAGGATCCTGGGTTGGAACTGAGTAAAAAGCATCATATCCAGGTGGTGCATGAGGAGTGGCAAGCCCTACAAGAGTTTCCTGGAGACACACGCACAAAGGGGAATAAGCCAGGAGGGTCCACAGCTCCTCCCAATTACCACGCAGCCCTTGACAATTCCATTGTAACGTACTGGCTGAGAATGCCATAGTACCCACAGCGAAGGAAGAATCAGGTTGAGGGGTGAGACAACCTTCCCCCCGGCAAGCAACCAGATTTAGATTGCTGCTTAGAACTGCCCTTAGCAAGGGACTGTCTGGCACCGTTATGGTGTACAGTGTGCCGCCCAGCTGAAGATAACTTGGAGGAAGAAGAAGAGGGCCGGACGATGGTTTTCTTCTTTGGCGGGGCAAGAGATGGTTTGGCAAGTGGACCGCAAACTGCCCTACCTGGAAGAGAGCGGGCAGTGCCACCACGAGAAGGAGCACAATCAGTAGCGCATCCCTCAGTACTGGAATCCTGAGAGGGCAAGGCCTCATGTAGCTGAGCAGGTGCATCAACTACCTGAGGACCACCACTATCTGGCGGTGGCTGGGTCATCAGCGAGACGCCATCCCCAGCCTGCACTTGCCCTGACTCCTCAGCATCCCGAGGTGGAGTAGTGGGCTCCACTGCAGAGATCTTTGTAGCAGCACTTTGCTCTCTGAGCACTCTGAGGAGCCACGGCGATGCTTACCTTGCACAGGAAGGACATCAGGAGCTTTAGATGTGTCAAAGCAAGGTGTAGCATTGACTAGGGTGTTTGTCACAGGAGGAACTGGAGAAAATGGGATGGGGGAGGCACTCCCAGATGCTGGAAGCACCACCACAGAGGGGACACCCCCAGAGATAGGGGGCACCTCCCCAGAAGAAGCACAGCTGCATCCAGGCTGCACTCCCTCGGTGGAACCCCCCGGCCAAGAAGGCCGGGAAGTAGAACCCCAAGAATTTGATGGGGCATTGTGTGATGGCAGGGGCACCTGCCGAGTAGCTTTAAAATGAGACAATGCAGCAGCAAAGGTAACTCCAGGGCGAATGAACCGCTCCCTAACCCTGGCCTTTGCCTTGGAAAAGGAAATTTTCTCTTTCGTTCGGACGGAAATAATCTCATATTCATACTTGTATAGTTCGCAATCCCTTGAGGAGGCTGCATGTGCTCCTCCACAGTTCAAACATTTAGGGGGTTGAGAACAATCATCCATACCATGAGAAATTCCACCACAACTTCCACAGACCTCAGGAAGGCCAGACGCTTCCCGGCTGCAAGAACGGCGGACATGACCAAATCTTTGACAATAATAGCATCTTCTAGGCTGGGGAACATAAGGTTTAACCTTTAGCTTCCACCACGCAGCAGTGATAACCTCCGGCAAGGTAAGACGGTCAAATGTCAAGATAAGAGTGGGTTTGGGGGTTAAAACCCCATCATCTTCATAATTCTCTGTACTCCTACAACACCCTGACGAGCCAGCCCCTATAAGAGGGAAGAATCAGAATATGAGATCAAGTCACGAGAATACACAACCCCTCAGGACTGGTTTAGGATCAAATGACGAGAGGCAGATACAGGATAACCGGCGACCACAGTTAGAGACTGGATGCGTGAACTCTCCTCTTCATTCCTGGCTTCTAACAATAGAGAACCATCGCCCTGCAAAGAGACCTTGGGGGTAAATCCACATGCTGTAACTAGACTACTGTGAATCTGAAAACAGTTCAGGTTCCGGATGGAAGTACCATCATCCATTTTGAGGACTATATATTTTGTGTAAGAGTGATTCACAAAAACACCAGGTAACAGCTCCATAGAAAGGGTATCGTGACTCACAGTTTTGGCAGACGACCTGGAGGGTACAGGGTCATCGGCCAGAGTGTGACCAGTTGATGCCGACTCGTGAGGCTGGTCACCGACCACACGAGTCGTTAAAAGAATTGTTCAGTGTATCCATAAATACATTAGTGAATATAAATTGGCACCAGAAGCCAAGGGAAACCGCCTACCAGGGAGTGAGGGGACCGAGCGTGGTCTGATGGGAGCGGGGTACCTTGTACCCAGAGGAGTGTCCCAAAAGGACACCCTGTGATTTGAAAGTTGCTCCCACCAGTGCAAGACCCCCTTCCGCAACACCCCCTAGCCCAGACACCCAACCAACCAATTAAGGACAGCACTGAGGCGATCCCTCTGGAGGGCGGCACCAATGACCCATACGGGTAACCTACGTTTCGGGCAGTGCATAGTCAGACCCTTCACCCACAACCCTACCCGCATGTGAGACCCTGCCAGATGTCATTACATCCACAGGCAGGCTTGTGGGATCACCGGAGCACGCAAGCCCTCTCACCACGACAAGGTGGCTGCCCATGTGGGGGATTCTGGCCTGACACTTGCTGCCGTGTGGAAGAAAGAAAAGGGTAGAGTGATTAAGTATTCACTGGGAGGTCAAGCCAAGTTCCTTCGTAAACAAGGACGGCTGTATCAGTGAGTCACTAACACCCCAGGGCAAGGTTCAACTGCAGTTTGTCTTTCCTGCTAAGTATCGCCTGGCAGTGTTAGAATGGGGTCATTGTTCGGCCTCAGGAGGTCACATGGGCAAAAGGAAAACCCAGGGCCATATCCGTGCTGACTTTTTTTGGCCAGGAATGGGACCGGAAATAGAAAGTTTTCTACATTCCTGCAATGCGTGTCCACATACCACTAATCAGGGACATGTCCTTCCTGTGCCGTTTGAATCCACACCCATTATCTCAGAGTCAGTTGAGAGACAGGGCAGTGGTAATGTGGGTGTAGACCTGACGTCTCACCTGTTGGCCCCACAGGACATATTATGTCCAGGGCCTGTACATAATTATGTACTGTAGGTTAACCCGTCATGTCCCGACCTGTTTCGCACCTCTGCCACCCCCCAATCTCGAGATATTTTCGATTTTTTTTTTTTTTTGGCTAAAACCTCCGCTTTTGGTGAGAAACATCGAAATTTCATAGAGAAAATGCTCACCTGAGGTTTAACCCACACCGTCCCGGTGACATGAATTAATGTCCGCACATGATGTGCACTCATGTCCCAGCGACGTGAATTAATGCGGCAACATTGCAAGGTCCCTAATTTGCACAATTTTCATTTTTCATGAGTGATTTCGCGAGTGATTTTTGGCACATATACAAGGGACACCTTCCTCTATTCCTCTACAAGATGCCAAGCAGGGACAATGCCTTACACCGCATAACCTCCCCCCCCCTGCACGCCATTATCTCGGCAATTCACTTGTTACCAGTGACCTGGCCAATAAAGACATTCAGGGCCAGAGTGATTCCCCAATCAATGACAATGCGGAGGACAAAGTTTCCATAGCATTAGAGGAAGAAACAGTCAGAAATGATGATCAGGTAATGTGGGGAAAAAAACGTCATGAATGGTGATGAGTTAGTGAGTGAAACAATGCGTATAATGCCTATATTACTGTTTTGAAAACCAATATACTCTTGTACTACATATAAATTCGTACCAAGTAAATAAATAAATACTGTTTATGAGTGGATAAAATAGTTACCCTCCCATAGAACTCGTTTTCTTTGGTGCCAGCCTGTTAGAAAACCCAGTCAGGTAAGGAAGTACTCGTACCTAAATCGAGTATTTTAAACCTCAGGTGAGCGATTTCTCTATGAATTATCGATGTTTCTCACCTAAAGCGGATGTTTGAGCAAAAAAAAAAAAAAGGTCCAAAAAATGTCGGGACTAGGGCGTACCACTGCCCAGAAGACGTCGGGATGAGGTGGGTTAAAATACTCGATCCATGTAGCAGTACCACCGTCCCTGACTGGGTTTTCTAACAAGCTGGCACCAAAGAAATCGAAGTTCTATGGGAGGAGTAACTATTTCACACTACTCATAAACGGTATTTATTTATTTACTTAGTACAAATTTATATGTAGTACGAGAGTATATTGGTTTTCAAACAGTAATATAGGCATTATAAGCATTGTTTCACTCACTAACTCATCACCATACCTGACCTTCTTTGCCACATTACCTGATCATCATTTCTGACTGTTTCTTCCTCTAATGCTATGTAAACTTTGTCCTCCCACATTGTCATCGATTGGGAAATCACTCTGGCTCTGAATGTCTTTATTGGCCAGGTCATTAGTAACAGGTGAATTGCCGAGACAATGGCGTGCGGCGAGGAGGGGAGGTTATGTGGTGTAAGGCATTGTCCCTGCTTGGCATCTTGTAGAGGAATACAGGAAGGTGTCCTGTGTATACGTACGAAAAATCACGTGCGAAAATTGAAAATTGTGCAAATTAGGTACCTTGCAATTGCATGACATACCAGAGACGTCGTCGGGACTGGCAAATGCAAAATGTTGCAATGTACCCATAAGTCAACGGGACGCGGTGGGTTAAGGGGAAGTTCGTGATCCCCGTAGGGACAATCCGAGGCTGTGTATGAATTACCTTGTGGTGTCTTGAGCTGTGGGCCTCTCTGAGGATTCCCAGGGAATGCACATAATCGACATGAGTGTTCACACCCACGGTGGGTGTTAAAATGTGACCTGCCCGAGATTGCGTAGGGATTCTGAGCTTGCCAATGTTAATCGAAAGTGTAGAGTAAGGTTTAACCAGTAATCTGGGTCCTTTGACTTAGCGAATTGCAGTGTTTGATGTCCTGCACAGGCACCCAGTCTTTTCACTCAGTTTGACCACGTTTCCTGGTTAATAATAATGTAGGTTTAGGGTTTAACCAGTAAACTATAGGGGTCTTTTGAGATTCTGTCCTGGGACCACGTTTCCTGGTTAATAATGTATCCAATATGAAAATAATGGCGACCTCGAAGATACAAAGCTTGGCTGTCACTTAAAATTTTTGGCTAGGGAGTATTTTTTGCAGCGTACATACTGACTGCTAGGTAGAGAAATTGTAATTTAATAAAGATTGTTTGTTGCACTGACACTTTTGATTCGCCACCATGATTGCTTTCACAGGTGCAGCTGACGGGTGTAGCAATTTTGTCATGGAGATCAGCTGATTGTCTCTGCCGCATGCTGCCGCCTCTTCTCTTCTGCCTCGTCGCCTTTGTTTACTATTGATTTGTATTGCATTATTTTACACATAGGCACAGTTACACCACAACTGTCACACCTACACCGTGTAATACATACATCACACTACATAACAATTAGTTGTTAATGTATATGTAGCAAACTTTTCCCTCAGTTGGACCTGAGTACAGGATTTTTCACCGTCGTCACGGAGTTTTTCCTCAGCTTGCTTCTATTAATGTAAATACGAGGTTTTTATGCTCATGGGCAACTGTGATTTTCTCCTGTAGCAGGATAGTACACACACCACAGTGTGAATCTTGTGTGACTGAGTTAGGATTTATATATATGTATATCGAAAATTTTTCTCAAGAAAAATTTGATTTTGATGGGGCATAATGTCACGAATCCGCAAGTGTATTTATTAATTCTTGAGATTGTAAATCAGTGAGTAAACCACGAATTCTAGTGGAATTCCCACTGCCCATCACTCAGTTCGACCATCCTCGTATTCACTCCCGGTGGGATGAGTTTTCAGAACAATTCTCACTGTTTCACAAAGTGATCATTCTTATGCACCCGAAGTTAGTGCCTTTCACTGAGTGATTTATTGTGAGTGTATATCGCTCACTTTCTTTCGGTTGACCGTTGAAGTTCGAACCACGGCCATCCCTCGCCCTCTTTCATAGTTTGAAGCTAGTCAGGTTTGGATCATTGCGAGTGTAGGATTGTTTTGTGCCCAGCATGGAGCAGCACCGCCAGTGTACAGCGAGTTCCTGAATCTCCACCTAGTCAGTGAATTGGCAAAGTGGACTTAGCAAATTGCAGTGTCTGATGTCCACCACAGGCACCACAGTCATTTCGCTCGGCTCCCCTCCACTGGAACAGTATTTCTTTTCGTTTTCTTCCTAGGTTTAACTGTGTTTAGCTTTTGAATGAGCGAGTGAGTGTATTCTCCTTATTATTTTGAATTCATTTTTTGAGACTCATGTATTGTAAATTTATTTCATTGTAATTAATAAACTTACAGTTCTTTTTCTTTGAGCTTAATGTAGTTAATCCTCGTGTTTTATTTCTAAACACATTAAGCTTATGTTAGTTGTCGCTCCTAGTTTGCACAAACACTTTACGTTATGTCATAACTGGTACTTAGGCCAGTTCTTTTGTATCAAGCTTAAATCTGTTGTGCCAGCCAGGAGTTAATGCACCGGCAAGAACCTGTTTATCAATAATAGCATTAGTTACTGATTGTCAGGGGTGGAGTTCACTTTCTCAAAGAGGCTAACAAGTACTCAATGTAAAACCAAGGATACGCCAGTAATTAGTTTCTGCTGTGTACTGTTGAGAAAGTTGATAAATTCTCATCCTTAGAGAATGCGTGAAGTAAGCTGGCATAAAGTAAAATTTACTGCTTGATTTTCACAAGTCAATTCCTTGTCTATTTTCAAGCAACGTCTAGTTATTATTAGTAATTCATAAATTCACATCGCATTCCCAGTGACACCTTCTATAGTTTACTGGTTAAACCTACATTATTATTAACCAGGAATCGTTGATCCCAGGACAGAATCTCAAAGGACCCTTGCCATAGTTTTACTTGGTTAAACCAACATTATGTATTAACCAGGAAACTTGGTCCCAGGAAGCAAGAATCTCAAAGGACCCTTATAGTTTACTGGTTAAACCCTACTCTAAACTTACATTTTAATATTGGCAAGCTGAGGATCCCAATGCAGTCTCCGGGCAGGTCACATTTTAACACCCACCGTGGGTGTGAACACTGATGTGGATAAATGTGGCATTCTCCAGGAATCCTCAGAGAGACCCATGGCAGCTCGAGACACCACAAGGTAATTCAAACACAGCCTCGGATTGTCCTTACGGGGATCTCGAACTTACTCCCTAAACCTATGGTACATATGTGTGTGTACAGGCCTTGGACATAATGTGTCCTGTGGGGCCAGCAGGCAAGACATCAAGTCTGCACCCACATTATCACTGCCCTGTCTCTCAACTGACTCTGAGGTTATGGTTGTGGATTCAAGCGGCACAGGAACTGACATGTCCCTGATTGGTGGTACGTTGACACACACTGCAGGAACGCACAAAGCTATTCTATTTCTTGTCCTATTCCTGGCCAAAAAAAGTCAGCACGGATGGGCCCTGGGTTTTCCTTTTGCCCATGTGCCCTCCTGAGGCTGAACAATGACCCTATTCTAACACTGCTTCAATGATACTTAGCAGGAACAACAAACTGCAGTCGAACCTCAGCCCTGGGGTGTTTGTGACTCACGGTACCAGCCGTCCTAGTTTATGAATGAACCCCTAGATTTGACCTCCCACGTTGAATACTTAATCACTCTCCCCATTTGTTTCTTCCACATGGCAGCAAGTGTCGGGTCAGACTGATGTTCTTGGACGACATTTTGACTAAAATCAGATCTTGCTGTGATCCAATGGTCACAGGGGTGACACAATTTGGAGACTCAGCACATGGCTCGTGTTGCTGCAGCCAAAGTCTGAGTAGCGTCATCTATGGTGCAACTATACTTGGCACCTTGTATATTGCCTATCATAAAGTCAAACAGAGGGTTCTGGCATGACAACTGAGACTGTCGTACCAGTGTAAAATGGTGATGCCACCTGGATACGTGCCTCAGGGAACAATCTCACTGATCCATCAATAAGCTGAACTTGGATCTGTCGTGACCTGTGTACTCACTCAGGCCGAACCAGACTGCCTGACAGAGCAACCTTGAGGAACCATTGTCTCTCAGGACCTTTACAGGAACGCTTCCCACAAACCCTGGCTGAACAAGGAAGGCACTGTTGCCTGTGGGAGGGCCTGTGGAGGGAAGCAGCCAGCCACTGATGAGGCTGCTGAATGAATGATGCAGCAAACATGAATTTGCCCTGAGAATTAGATACCTGAGGGGTCATACTCACTGTCTGGGGAGATAGAGCATTGACCACCTGCAGAGGAGGAGGGGGTTCACTGTCGCTGTGGGACTAGTGAACTGTGGGGAAGTACCTGTACTGGAGGGGAGCGGCACCACCGTATGCTTGTTGTGGAATGAAGGCTGCGTTCACCTCCCTGTCTCCGATACACTGGGGCTGTTGCAGAAAAGGATAGTCTTGACCTTTGGATTGCATGGCTGATACTGCTGCTGGTTAGGGTTACTTGTCGTACCACTCTCCATTCAGGTTTCTGGGTATATTGCCCCTGGTCCTTCTTCTGCAGTTTGTTTGGTCCTTGGCCATTATTCTGAGAACGGCCTTGATGCTGAGGTCTGAAGTCTGAGATGGTTTCCCAGATTTGTCAGCTTTCCTGTTCCAGGTGTGTTGCTTGATGAGTTTGACACACGTATGCAGTGAAGCACGCATCAGCCTTCTCCAGCATTTGGCTGGCA